>NW_011494811.1:4386359-4390889 GCF_000754665.1 Bison bison bison
CTCTAGTAACTTAAAATGTAGCCCTCCTCAAAAAGACAGGAAAAAAATCAGAAAGTCAAAACAGTCATCTGAACAACCTAAGAAGTTGTGATCCAGAACTAAATAATTAGCTGTAAGTTAATGATTTATCAAGTTAATGATTTATCTACAAGAGTAGACAAAATATAGATAGGGGAAAGTGAAAGATGTTGATCAAAGAGTACGAACTGTCAGTTTTAAGGTGGATAAGTTCTGAGGATCTAACGGGTAGCACGGTGATTACAGTCAATAATACTATATTGTATACCTGAAATGTACTGAGAGTAGATCTTAGGCATTCTCACCGCACACACAAAAGGTAAATATGTGAGGTGACGGATATGTTAATCAACTTAATTGTGGGGTATTTTACAACATCTGATTGTACACTTTAGATACATAAAATTTTTTTGCCAACTGTACATCAATAAAGCAGTGCTGGGAAGAATATGAGCATCAGATTTCATCAAATTCAAAGAAGTTACCACAGAAATTACCTAAGTATATAAAGAATTCTCAGAGTAGGAAGAATTCAATAGCCTTAAAGTATCTTTAGAGTAAAACAGAAAGACATTTTAAATATCTTAAAAGGAAAAAGAATTATAAAATCAACAAAGTAGCTGACTATACTTTCCTGAAGACTATAATCTTTCTGAGTAGATTATGGGATTTCGGTTTAAAATTTTGCTGTTTAAAGGGGCTTAGCCTGGTTGTCAGGGCAATGAGAAAATCAGAAGCTTCAGATCTCACTGCTGACAAATCAATAAGAACTTTAGTCAGCCCAGAAGGTAACAATCTCCCTACTGTGTCTCTTCAAGCCCAGGGAGAGTTAAATTTTTAGAGGCAAAGGTATTTCTGCATAACCTCTATGTACCAAACCCACCAACAAAGACATTAAAATATGGACATTAAAAAATTTTTTTTAATCTGTAGTCATACCTTTCAGCTATAACTACTGGTGCTATTTTGTTATACTATATAGCCTTTCAGACTTTTAAAAAATGCTGGTCTTAACCACAGAGACCACATTATAAATGCGGTTTTGCAAGCTGATATTTTCCAATGTCTACAGAATAAATTCTTAGCATAAAATTACTTCTTAGGGCTTCCCTTGTGGCTCAGCTGGTAAAGAATCCACCTGCATCGTGGGAGACCTGGGTTTGATTCCTGGGTTGGGAAGATTCCCTGGAGAAGGGAAAGGCTGCCCACTCCAGTATTCTGGCCTGGAGAATTCCATGGACTGTATAGTCCACAGGGTTGCAAGGAGTTGGATACGACTGAGTAACTTTCACTTATCAGATAATAAAAATATTTAAAACTTTTATACACATTGCCAAACTGACCCCATAGTTTTGTACTAACTCATACTCTTACCATCAAAAAATTTGAGTGCATGTTTCTACAAACAGACCAAATTTTTCATTTTTGGTGATCTGGTTAGGAAAGCATGTATTTCTTTATCCAGTAGTGAGTTTCAATATATTTTCACAAGGTGAACAGTCATTTATGTTTCTTTTTTCCTCAATTTTCTGCTTATCTTTTGACCACTTTTCTGCTAGATCTTTTTTTCCTTAATGACCAGAATTACACAGATTTTATAAATATCCCTGCAGGCTTAAGTAGAACATACTGAATATAGTTTTCTTGCTATATCAGAACAATGAATTTTTAATCAAAGATATTTATGAGAATCAGTAAGGAAATTTACAAAAATATTTATGTCCTGAATTCTACCTTAAACACAATCAGAATCCCGTCATCCTTAATTATATATCTATGCCTATATATATTTAAATTGATTATGTACTCTCAAGAACCAATGATTTACACGCTTTATTAACAGCAGTTGTAGCTGTAGTATTTTAAGACATGATATACTTGGGAATAACTAAGGTACCCAAACCCATTTTCTTCTATATTAAATAACCTTGATTGCTGTACTGAATTTTTGTGTCTGCATTACAGTTATTCTACTTACTCCTTTGTGACAAATTCTTTTATTGTTTTTGACTTCTATGGTAAACAAAGCATATAATTTTCATTTTTAGAATATTTTGAATATATGTAAATATCCCAAGGAAATAGGAACAGTAAGGTAGGATAATCTGAACTGCTGCTGCTGCTGCTAAGTCGCTTCAGTCGTGTCCGACTGTGTGCGACCCCATAGACGGCAGCCCACCAGGCTCCCCCGTCCCTGGGATTCTCCAGGCAAGAACACTGGAGTGGGTTGCCATTTCCTTCTCCAATGCATGAAAGTGAAAAGTGAAAGTGAAGTTGCTCAGTTGTGTCTGACTCTTCATGACCCCATGGACTGCAGCCTACCAGGCTCCTCCGTCCACGGGAGTTTCCAGGTAAGAGTACTGGAGTGGGGTGCCATCGCCTTCTCTGAATCTAAAGGAATGGCTTAATGAGAGATAAAACTAGAGATCACTGACCTTATTTCAGGAGATCAGATAATAGTTGAGATGCTGAGATTATGCACAGACAGGAAATAGGCAATTTTTGTGGTTAGTCCAAAAGGGATGATTGCTTTCAAGTTCTAAGAAATGAGTAGCCTTCTCATGTTTGATAGGACCTCAGGTAAGGAATACGGTTCCAGAGAAAGATAAAATCTGGTTAATCTGTCCAAATTGTGCTCATACTGAGGAATTCAAAGACATAAAGACCATCCACGACAGTTTAAAATGCAGGGAAAAAAATTTCAGGATCAAACTGGAAATGTCTTTCTTTCAGGAAATCAGGGATCAACATAAGATCTATAGGGATAGGACAGATCTTACTTTACTTAAGTAAAGGCTTTTGGGAGAACTTAAGGACTATGCCATGAGCCAGAAATTACAAATTTCACTGGATTTCAGGTTCAAATTTTGAAGGTCATCAAGACCAATTTAATTTTGTTAATTATTATCCTTTACAATTCCATTATCCTTTACGAAGTCCTACTCACATTTTTTGTTGTTTAATTAGTAAAAACTGTTTTCCCTGAAATTATCCCTTTTTAGAAGTTATCTTCAGACTTAGTACATTAGTCAATCTTGCCAGACTACACTGAGATCACTTGCACTTAAGCTCATCTTTTACAATAAAATATCACCAACCATTATTGAAAACCTACAAATATGTGTTGTTGTTGTTGTTCAGTTACTAAGTCATGTCTGACTCTTTACAACCTCATGGACTGTAGCACACCAGTCTCTTCTGTCCCCCACTGTCTCCTGGAATTTGCTCAAATTCACGTCCATTAATTTGGTGATGCTATCTAACCATCTGATCCTCTGCCACCCCTTTCTCTTCCTGCCTTCAATCTTCTCCAGCATCAGGGTCTTTTCCAATCAGTTGGCTCTTTACATCAGGTGGCCTGATACAAATTTGGCCTGAATTTCACATTGGTCACTGCCAATATTGAATAGAAGGATATAGAACAATAACTATATTATAGGCATAAATACATATCTTTTAATCCTCTTAAAATCTGACAAATTTTTCCCAATTTAGAAAAACCACCCAAACCTGAGACATACATAGTGCAGACCAAATCTCTTCAGATGGAGAAAATGAAGTCACACACAAAAATGGCACCTGGGTGAAGAAATCTTTTTCTCTGACTTCCAAGGAAATGTTTTTCCTGCCACACCAAGGGATTTTAAAAAGATAAACATCACTATTATTATTATTGTTTAGATTTTAGGGCTTAATTGTGATATGTCATTCATCTGCTTCAGAAAAGCTGACCTGAGATGTCTTCTCACCCAGCACAGAATCATGTAATGTACGCTGACTAGCATTCAGAGGTGCTTACACATGCTACTTTACCATGTATCTGTAGACAGAATTTCTTCTAGTTAACTGTGTTTGTATATGTTCACACATATAATGCGCCCTCCAAATGCTACTTTTACAGTACTGTTGCATTTACTTCTGCTATTTTAACCAAATGTCTTGTGCTTTAAGTATTTTCTCAGAATATTTTATTTCAATTCTAACATAATCACAATAATATGCTAGATAGTACACTGTGAAGGTTCAGCAAAAGAAACCAAAACTGCAATCTGTGAATGTAGAGGCCACGTAGCTTTTTGAGAAATATTGTAAAAACATCTTTGATTGTGTAGCACCAGCCTGGGTAACTAAGTTAGACAGCAAATTTGATAAGTGTGATTTATGTGGACAGTTTTCAGATAAATTCCATATCTGCTTTCATGGCCAATTTAGCTGGAAAAGTTTTCAGATCGTATTTTTAGGCAAGAAAGCTTCCTCACGTGCACTCATGCTTTGGGTTCAAATAAATTTCTATTAAAAATGTTTAATGAATAAACAGAACAGATTAAGTTACCAAACACTCAAAAGTTCTTAAAATTCATTATAAGTAGCTTGACAGAAGATATGAACTAAACCATATATGTAGTTAAAGAAATATCTAAGAGAAAATATGAAACAGTAAATGATAAAAACTTATTTATAAAGAAACATTCATTTCATCAGTTTATAAATTTAACAGACATTAAAAATTAT
>NW_011494811.1:4390989-4398336 GCF_000754665.1 Bison bison bison
AATTATGCTGCTTCTGTCCAATAAAGTTTTAAAGTCACACAGCAAGCAACAAATATCTATCTATACCATTAGTCTTAAAATATTGATTATAGTGAATTTTATTAGAAAATTCTGAACGGACTTCTGATAAAGGGTCTTTTCTTTGATATTAAGTACGATGTCATAATGAAAAATAATTGTTAGCAATATCTACTCAGGGATTCTCATTTTTGACACATTCATTCTAGTTTCATAAAAAAATTATTAATTTCGAAAGGTATTTTGTTGTAGGTTTAAAAATCTTTGTTTTTATACAGTATATCTTTAGAAGCACTTCATGTTACTCAAGAACAGCACATTTTCTACACAGTTTAAGAAATGTTCCATTGTCTGATGCAGTAATTAGATTATATGATACTTAAACAAAAACCACTTCAGTTATTTGAAATTCTGTGCAATTCCAGAGGAAATATGAAAAATCTAATCAGATGCAGCTAAATCCATCCTGTCAAATATGTACCTACTTCTACAGTAATGGTGAAGATAAACAACAGAGTACAGACTATAGAGAGATCCCCATACACAGATCAGAGGCTCCCTTCCTCATTCCCACACACAATAAGCACAAAGAAAAAGAACCACATGGTTCTTTATGCAGAGAAGTAGAGACATAAATGGAGAATTACAGGGCTACTGAGAAAAAAAATGACACAACTGTAGAGTAGGGAGTGAGCAAAGAAGGGAGCACTGAGGCAGAGCAGTACTCACAACAAGGCAGGAGAGAGGTCAGACAGAAACGGGGATACTGCACAGAGGGGCAGACAAATGTGCACATAACAGATCTGGCTTTGCTGATAAAAATCTAGTTTGCAACAACTTCCCTACAAGCAAGTGCTTTATATCTAGTTCAAATTCCTTGTCCTGCAGTCTGATCCATTCCTCTTATTTGATGTTCCATAAACATTAAGCTTGCATCATCTGCTCTACATTTCATACAATAGCTAAATCTTGATCATTTATGTTGAAAGAAAAGGTATATTATCTAAAACTAAGAAAAACCACTGACATTTGGTTTGGGGATAATTAATCAGCTAAATATACACACAGAAGTCCACAAATCCATCCCCTGAATGCTCCCTTTCCTCCTGGCCCTCTCCTGCCACCTAAAATGAAACAGAATGAAGACTCTAAAATAGGTAACAGAAAGCAATCACTAAGAGTTGCTCTATCTGAAAATTCTACCCTCAGATTCCCAAGACTCTGGAGAATTATGCAGATGACACCACCCTTATGGCAGAAAGTGAAGAGGAAGTAAAAAGCCTCTTGATGAAAGTGAAAGTGGAGAGTGAAAAAGCTGGCTTAAAGCTCAACATTCAGAAAACGAAGATCATAGCATCTGGTCCCATCACTTCGTGGGAAATAGATGGGGAAACAATGGAAACAGTGTCAGACTTCATTTTTTTGGGTTCCAAAATCACTGCAGATGGTGACTACAGCCATGAAATTAAAAGATGCTTACTCCTTGGAAGGAAAATTATGACCAACCTAGATAGCATATTCAAAAGCAGAGACATTACTTTGCCAACAAAGGTCCGTCTAGTGAAGGCTATGGTTTTTCCAGTGGTCATGTATGGATGTGAAAGTTGGACTGTGAAGAAGGCTAAGCGCCGAAGAATTGATGCTTTTGAACTGTGGTGTTGGAGAAGACTCTAGAGAGTCCCTTGTACTGCAAGGAGATCCAACCAGTCCATTCTGAAGGAGATCAGCCCTGGGATTTCTTTGGAAGGAATGAGGCTAAGGCTGAAACTCCAGTACTTTGGCCACCTAATGTGAAGAGTTGACTCATTGGAAAAGACCCTGATGCTGGGAGGGATTGGGGGCAGAAGGAGAAGGGGACGACAGAGGACGAGATGGCTGGATGGCACCACTGACTCGATGGACATGAGTCTGGGTGAACTCCGGGAGTTGATGATGGACAGGGAGGCCTGGCGTGCTGCTATTCATGGGGTTGCAAAGAGTTGGACACGAATGAGTGACTAAACTGAACTGAAGGGTAAACAATAAAATTAACTCAAGGAACCTCATCTCTGTTTCTGAAGATCTTTTAAAAGCAGTGGAGATAGCCATCTCCTCTGGATTAGTTTTGTTATCTTCACTTATTGCTATCATTTACCTCACATGAAAATAGATTCTAGGGACCTATTCAAGCATTAAGATTCTTCCACCAATTCTTTTAACCTATCCTCAGAAACTTCTATAGTTCAACCAACTTCATGACTTCTTCCTGAGAACTTTTATTAAAGATTTCTTTTCTCCTAAACTGTATAGTCAAACTGACTATTCAGGTGAGGAACTTAATAGTATAGAGGATGAGGAAATTATGAGGCTTCCCTGGTGGCTGAGTGGTAATGAATCTGCCTGCCAATACAGGAGACAACAGGTCCATCCCTGGGTCGGGAAGATCTCCTGGAGAAGGAAATGAAACCCACTTCAGTATTCTTGCCTGGGAAATCCCACAGACAGAGGAGCCTGGTGGGCTACAGTCTACAGGGTTGGAAAAGAGCCAGATACAACTTAGTTACTAAACAACAACAAATGAAGAAATTATACCAGTTTCCAGTACATCTATCCACTGAATTGAAATTAGAACTTCCACTTAGGAAATCCTTGCTTAAGTTGGGATGGGTAGTCTTTCCTTTTTCTTTTTAAATTTAAGGAAATAAAATTCAGATCACTGAGCTTTGGTTTTTAGTGGACTAGGTTAAAATGCAAGAAAGACCCTAAACAGTAATTAATCATTAACACATTGGGTTACAAATTAAAAACAAATTCTAGACAAGTATACAAGCAAAGACAGTTGAGAGAAAAGACAGAGCAAACATCTTAGCTCCAAATATAGGACAATGGAGAAACACCACTGAAATGATTACTGCTCAGTCAGGTACAAAAATTTCATGATTTTTCTCTGGACAAAACTGTAATGAATTTGGTGAGCAAGAAAAAGAACTAAATTTGAGGTCAGAATATCTGGGTCCTGGTTATGGCTTAGATTACTTATTAGCTGCAATGTATGTCACTGGAAAATCTATTTCAATCTCTATAACATGACTGGGTTTGACTTGGATATTATTTCACAAACTTCTGTTAGTGATCCATTAAAAATGTATATTCTTTAATAGCAAATCAAACAACTGACAAAGAATTCATCTCCAAAATATACAAGCAGGTCACGTAGCTCAGTATCAGAAAAATGAACAACCCAATTAAAAAGTGGGCAGAAGACCTAAACAGACATTTCTCCAAAGAAGACATACAGATGGCTAATAAACACATCAAAAGATGCTCAACATCACACATTACTAGAGAAATGCAAATCAAAACGACAATAAGGTATCATCATCTCACATGGTTAGAACGGCCATCATCAAAAAGTCTACAAACAATAAATGCTGGAGAGGGTGTGAAGAAAAGGGAACCCCCTTACACCGTTGGTGGGAATGCAAACTAATACAACCACTATGGAGAACAGTATGGAAATTCCTTAAAAAACTAGGTATAAAACTACAACACAATCCAGCAATCCCACTATTGGGCATATAGCCTGAGGAAACTAGAACTGAAAAAGACACATGTACCCCAGTGTTCAATGCAGCACTATTTACAATAGCAAGGACATGGAAGCAACCTAGATGTCCAATCTTAGCAATACGAACAAATCAAAAAATCATCAAACAGTCCCCACATTTTAAATATTAAGCTTAATACCAATAGGTTTAACCATTTCACTTTCAGAAAAAAAGTCCCTCAAAGGAACAGCTAATAAAGTTTGGAAATATTTATAGAAGTTGAGCAAAAATTTAATAGCAATTAACTTCTCAGAAATAGTATGAACTCAAAGTTTATTGGCACTGGAGTTTTTTTCTGTTGACTTTAAATAAACTTTATTTTAAAAGCCAATAAAAAAAAAGTTCATCACAATCCAGCACAATTCTAGTATATCCCATGATCAACCAAAAGTCAAATAACATCAGAGAGAAATGTGAAGAAATATTTTACTTTATAACATCAAATACAAGAATACTATTGATTTAGCATTAATAGAATATGCAGAGACACCTGGCAAAAATATGTAGGTACTAATAAAGACTGAAAGACAGTATTATTAATATAAAAATATTTTATTTATCCTAGTTTTATTCCCCTCAGTGTGTGTGTGTGTGTGTGTGTTTTTAAATTTTTTCTTATCACTAACAGCATCTGGTGAAAACTAGAAAGCCCTTAATCACAAATTTCAAGAATCTCCTTATCAGCCATAAAACCTATAGCCTGCTATGGGTGTGTGTTGAGTGGGTGTGTGCGTGTTTCCGAAGGTCTCTTCACAAATGTGAGAATCAGAGTCATGTCTATGATAGACAGCAATGTTTCCTAGTTACTCCCTTTAAACAGTCTGTCTACTGTATTTACTTGTCCAGAGTCCTGACCCAAATCAGTTATCTGTGATTACAAAAATCAATGAAACAGCAAAAGCTACAAAGACATCTGAGGATGACCCTGTTCTCCCTCATTCTACTCTAACCTACATTCTGTTCTCTTCTCAGGATTTTTCTCACAAGGTAGTTTGTATCTTTACTTATGAAAGAGAACAAGACAATGATATTTCATTTATAGGAAGTTCTAACAACTCATGCCAATTTTAAGGAAGGCTCCTTAATGTATCAAAATTCTTATAATTTATGCTAGTAATATTAATTATCCATTTAAATTTCCCACATCACAATTTTCTAATTTTCAATAAGATTCTAAGTGCTTTTACACAAGAAAATTCAGTTCATCCTTTCCAAATATTTTCTATCAATCCATCCCTCCATGTTTAATATTATACACTGCCAAATTTATAGTTTAAAAAAATCACCACCCAGACAAAGTATCCAATCTTTCCAATCACACTTCCAATTCTTTAATGAGAATTTCCTCTACTCACAGATAAATGACGATGTATCATTTGGAAACTGAAGGCTCCCTTTCAGAGAAATAAATCAGTTGCCCCATCCTTGCCTCATTTAAAACAAGGTTGCTGTTTCTGGTTGTGAAAAAAGCTGAGAAGCTGTCTCCTGGAGTGTGCATATTAATCTAAACACTGGCAGAGAGACTCATACAACTTTAGGGAGTACTGTTGTAGTTTGATGTGTTAGCAAATTACAAATAGGAAAAAAATGTCTGGTACAAAGCTAGTATACTTCATTTTAAAGTGAAAACTTAAAACTGAGTACATCCCAAAACTGAAGATTTGACTGACAAAAACAACTTTATAACTTATGGTAACTTTTCATGCCTCCTACAAATAACACATCTGTGTTGAGTGCATTAAAATTAAATCACTCATTTCTCAAAACACGAAATATTCTCCTTATCCAAGAAATGACTTACAGACAGCTGGTACTAAATTCCAAATTACTTTAAAATAAATTATGTAAAACATCCTTAAGTTCAAGGATTACCCAAAGATAATTTTTAAAACCACAGTGGGTTGCAAGTCCGAAGAAAATATAGTTGTCCTTTAACTACACTTGTAGAAAAACAAACCAAGCAATAGGTCTTCAGTTTTCTGTGGTTAGGCCAGAAAATAAATAAAATTTCACAAGTGAATTCTGTTTCTTCATGGAGATTACATAAGTCTTGTCTACTACATGGACATTTATGCCTAATTCAATTAAAGTAAATGGGCAAATACATTAATCTCAAAGAAATTTAAATAGAAACCCAGAAAACTCAAACTAGGCTTGGGTTGGATATATCACAATCTAAGTTTTCTCCAAGTCATAGAGAATATTTAGAGAGTATTTTAATAAACTATAATGAAGTGGTATGAGATGATGCCAATAAGAGGCAATGAAATATTTTTACTCTAACAAAACTCTTAAGAAAAAACAGCATAAAATTCCTTCATATAAATGCATTTTTAAAATACGTAATCTGTTTTTACTATAATGCCTTTCATTATTACCATTTAGGCATTTTTTGCACACTTCATTATGACTGAATATATCTATGATTTCTTAAATCACAGAAAAACACACACAATGTTTTCTGTCAAGAGATACGATTCCTTTGTAAAGGTATAGCAAAGAAAAAACAGTTGTTATGATGTAGCAGAAAATGTTCTAGACTGCAGTTAGTATATATGGTAAACATATATACAAATATATAGTACATATGGTACTTTTATATACACAGTAAATAAGGTACTTTTATATACAGATAGCTAGTATATGGTACATTTATATAGATGGTAACTTTGGGTAAGTAGGAAAAAGATGTTGCACTCTTGGTAGCCAAAGCTCTGGTCCAGTGAGTGAAGAACGGGACGGATGTCAGTTTCCACTCAAACCCTTTGCTCTTTGCAGTATAACAATTGCATATCCAGATTAGGCAAATTAAAACTTGGCCCTACTACTTAGCATGGAGTCTTACACAAATGATTTAACTGAAGTTCAATTTCTTTTTCTCCAAAATAGGTATTACAGAGCCCTGTTACTAGAGCTATTGTAGAAATTACACAGAAAGGCATCTGCTATAGCATCAAGTAAAGGATTCAATAAACACTTAAATAAATGGCAAAACAACAATGAAAACCCTCTCCTTCCAAAGTGAAGTCTCTGTCTTTTCGCATCTATAATTATAAATCATTAAGAAATAAAAATACTTCGAGTTAGCCTGGTTTTAACGGAACACAAGTTTATGTACACCACTGACACTAGTTCAGAGATCTCTCTTTTGTGTGTAGAGGAAGAGAGAGCAGTAAGTTCAACAATAAAATACTCAAGTTTGGAAACACCTGTTTGACATCAATCTCTCTTATAGATTCACAATGCCTATTAGTATTCTAAAGGCTACAAGAAGTACTGTAATAAGAAGTTGTTTAACTTATTTAAACCCTGTTCTCAAAGTTTGATCACAGAATTCTTTTATATCTATAAATATACATTTGTGCATGCATGCTAAGTTGCTTTAATCGTGTCCAACTCTGTGCAATCCTATGGACTATAGACTGCCAGGCTCCTCTGTCCATGGGATTCCCCAGACAAGAATACTGGAGTGGGTTGCCATGCCCTCCTCCAGGGCGTCTTCTGGACCCAGGCATCGAACCTGCATCTCTTATGTCTCCTGCACTGGCAGGCCCAGGTTCTTTACCACTAGTGCCACCTGGGAAGCCCATTAATATATCATAGCAGTAGTTTTTTGGTTTTCCTCACAAAATGAAATTTAGGAATAGAAGGCAATGGCACCCCACTCCAGTACTCTTGCCTGGAAAATCCCGTGGATGGAGGAGCCTGGTAGGCTGCAGTCTATGGGGTCGCTGAGGGTCGG
>NW_011494811.1:4398436-4412330 GCF_000754665.1 Bison bison bison
GGAGAAGGAAATGGCAACCCACTCCAGTGTTCTTGCCTGGAGAATCCCAGGGACCGGGGAGCCTGGTGGGCTGCCCTCTATGGGGTCGCACAGAGTCAGACATGACTGAAGTGACTTAGCAGCAGCAGTATAGGGACTTTAAAGCCATGTTTTATGCGTATTACACCAGAGAAATAACACCAAGTTTTTCTCATTAATAACTATTAAATTATTCCATAAACCTTAAAGAAATCAGAAATTCAAAGTCTGCAAACTCTTTTTCAGTAATTTTTATATAAAATTTGAGTTTGAAATGAAATGTGAATTTCAAGGCTTTAAAGATCAGGCCTTATATAGGAATTTTTACTTCAAAGATTAAATATAAAAATCATGTTGTAGCATATATCCTGAACATTTAGGATACATGCTCCACTTCTACATGGCTAACAGAAAACAAGTTATATGGCCTTTCTAAGAAAAAAACTAATCCTGGTCTGAATTCAAATTGTTACTACTTACATTCTTTATATAACTCTTCCCTCCTATACACATTTATGTTAAGGCAAGATAAACAACAGCAAAACATTTTCTAATTCTTCTACTGTTTTTACTTACCTAATATTTTCACAGCATAATGAGGACTTTCTAAGACAATTCCTTCCTCTGTGTCAAATATAGGGTTATCTATTCCAGTTTTTGGAGGAATCTGGGCTAGTTTCTTAAGTCTCATGGAAGAATTAAGGTCAAGTTCTTGTTTTTTCCCTTCTTCCTCTCGCCTACGCCTCATGTCCTCCTGCTGTTGCCGAATACGTTCCAGCTGTGCACTTCGCCGCACTGGCATCATCCTGGTGCCCAAATCTCCAGGGCAGTCAACAGCCATCTCTCGGTGCTTCTGATGTTCCTCTGGTGATGCAAGATCAACATTTTTTACTCCGTTGTCTGATTCCTCAGTAACATGCCCATTCATATGGGATGTTGTCATGGTTATCTATAAAAACCTGTACCACTCTTTATAAATCAATTTTTCCTATAAAGCCAATCTCTTGATTCTGTAGTATAAAATCCATGTTACTTCAAAAAAAAAACAACAAAACAAAAAACTTCTCACATCACATAATAATGCTATGAAAATGTATCCATGAAGGAAATCTAAGGGGAAAGATGGGGGGGAAAAAAGTATAAGAATTACAACATAAAAGTAGAATTTACATCATCTACTTCCAATCTCTATTGCTAAACAATACAGAAAATAACTCAAAATTATATGATATTATTTTGCTATATAGATTAAATATTTTCCTTTCATTTTACAGAACTGAGGAAATCAAGATGTTTCAACAAAAAAGCTGTCTAGAAGTATTTGAAGCATGTTGCTTAATTTTACAGCTGAGAAAAATGAAATATTAGAAAGTTTAGCAAAGCAGAAAAATAATAAAGTTCTGGGTACTAGTTTAGTAGAGAATAAGATATTTAAGGTATGCTAATGCTAAGTCGCTTCAGTCGTGTCCGACTCTGTGTGACCCCACAGACGGCAGCCCACCAGGCTCCGTTGTCCCTGGGATTCTCCAGGCAATTTAAGGTATAAACGTATTTTAATCACTTTTATAGTTGTCTCAACACAATATGCTACAGTCAGTTAATATACACGAGTCTGAAATCCCTTCCTGCTGCTGCTACTAAGTCACTTCAGTCGTGTCCGACTCTGCAACCCCATAGACGGCAGCCCACCAGGCTCCCCCGTCCCTGGGATTCCCCAGGCAAGAACACTGAAGTGGGTTGCCATTTCCTTTTCCAATGCATGCATGCATGCATGCTAAGTTGCTTCAGTCATGTCTGACTCTGTGTGACCCCATGGACAGCAGCCCACCAGATTCCCCTGTCCACAGGATTCTCCAGGCAAGAATACTGGAGTGGGTTGCCATTTCCTTCCCCAGAAATCCCTTCCTAGTTAACTGCTAAAGAACCTGGCTGGCATACAGCAAGTTATGTTGTCAACTAACTTGAGATAAGGCAGCATTGTAGGGGACAATTCACTTTTTAAGAGTTTATGAAAAAGAAATGAAAAAGAAATTTTAATTAGCAGCTAAGGCATCTACAAGATAAAACCACCTCTATAAGATAAAAGCACACCTAAAAGATTAAAGTGAGAAAACGACTATGTTGGTGATTAGTCTTTATAACTGGTTACACTAAAAAAAGAATTAGGGTTAATTCTTTATGAGAATTCACTTAGAAAAATGGTATTATCTGCTACCACTCAAAAATGTTTTAAAGTCATACTGTATAGCAAATAAGAATACATTGGGCTTGGAGACCAGAAAACTGTATTTTAATTCTGGATCTGCTACTTCCTCTAGTTTTATGATTTAAGACTAGTTTCTCTGAACCTCAGATTCCTTTGGAAAATTTATTCACAGAACTGTTCTGAGTTTCAAATGAAATAATGTATATAAGTTTTAGAACTTATAAGTATTTATACTTTTAGTATTGATTCTGTTTATTTTAAAAATCCAACATATTTTAGACAAGAAAAATATTTTACTGGATGACTATGGCTTTTCATCAAGCCATTTCTTGGGCATAAATAGGCAGATTGTTTATATAAGTATAAACCCACATACTAAATCTAATTAGTCTTCTCTTGCTCAAGACTTTCAAAAATATTTACAATAATAACCTTGAGTTGAGCTGAACTTCAGTTAATAGGTTTGTCAGAGAACATGCCAACAAAGCAAAAGCCGAGTTTTCAGACAATATTCCTAATGCCAGCCAATCTCCTTTCAAGCAAACCACTTGTCACAGATGGTTTAACACAAACCCACCTAGACTACCAGGAAAAACCACTAGACCAGCAATCAGGAAAATATTTAATAGGTGCAAGCTACATGACTACAAAAATTACATCTTCACAAGAATTCTGGTAGATTTTTCTGTCTTCCATCCAAATTTTAGTTTCTCTATTTATGTGATCTACATACAAATACCTTATTTACCATTAACTTGCCTTCTTTTTCATTAAAAATGAGAGCTATCAGAATGTTAGATAATTCTTAAGTTTTGTAATATTGATTACTGTTGTTATTCAGTCGCTAAGTCGTGTTCAACTCCTGCGCTCCACTGACTGTAGTCCAACAAGCTCCTCTGTCCATGGGATTTTCCAGGCAAGAATCCTGGAGTGGGTTGCCATTTCCTTCTCCAGGAGATCTTCTGGACCCAGGGACTGAACCCGTGTCTCCTGCATTAGCAGGTGGATTCTTTATAGCTGAGCCACTAGAGAACCCCTGTAATACTGATCAGATACAAATACAAATTTAACTTATTTAATATTTTCATTACAAGTAAACAGAAATTTATGTAGGAGCCACTGTATTGCTATATTTAACTTTAATTTAAAAAATTTAGGAGCATATATACTTTCAGAAAATTAAAACTTTCAACTTTATTTATAACATTTATAGGATATTAAAAATCAAATTTAATAGAGTATTTTACTTATACATATGCTTATCTACAAAAATTATTTGCAATTAAAACTTAGCTTAAAAACTAAGTTTTATAAGATTGTATCCATATTCACTATATGAAATCATAATTATGCAAGAGAAATTAGGCCAGGTAATTTCAGTTGAAGTTCTAATGCTTGGACTATGATCATGCTTGTCTACCTGGATCTAGTCTTTTACTCTCAGAAAAGTTTCTGCAACCTGATAGTAATCCACTTAAATCTCCATTTGGGTCATTTCCTTTAGAGTGTTCATAGTCCATTGGAGAGACAGCAAAGAAAATGAATGATTATTCTTCCCAGTCGATTTCTCATTAGATTTTCAATTTGTTAAAAATGGGTCATTCATGTCTTATTTTTATACATTCCTTGGGCTTAACACAATACATGTCATATACAAGATGCCCATCAGGTATCTGTTCAACTAAACTCAGAAATGTCGTAAATTCACAGATGATGCATAGATGATGGGCTCTCAAATTTAGTCTGTGATAAAGAGACACAGCAAATCTCACAACATAAGGATACTCTCTTCCAGCAGTATTAAAAAAAAAAAAAATTAAAGATAAACCAGATAGAACAATCTGTTCCAGGCAGAGGGACTCATAAGACCAAAAGGAAGGAAGAGCAAGAGAATGTGGCAGCTGTAAAAGTAGGAAAGAATGCAAAATGGCTGGATGAGACAATGGGAATATGCCATACATGAACAATGATAAAACTAGAAAGGCAGGCAGTGGGCCACATGGAAAAGGGTAACAGCTAAAGACTCCAACCTTTACCCTGAAAGTAGTTAAGAAATTATTTTAAGATTTAAAGCAGGGGATAACATGATTACACTCACTTTTAGATAAATATCTCTCTGGTAGAAGGCTAGAGGACAGACCGAAGGGCGGCAATGAGACCAATTTGAGGGCAACTGTAAGAAACGGGGTCCTAAACTAAGATGGTTAGAATGAAAAAAACGCCACATTAAAGAGATTATATAGGTTACAGAATTACTAAAACTTGGGGTTTCTATTACATACAGCAGGGCAAAAGGAAGAGAAGAAGGATGTAGTAATAGCAGCAGTAGTAGTAGTATTAACAAATACATTTACTGAGCTCATAATTCTATGCCATATACTACTGAAAGCACTTTACACAGTATTCAATCACTTAATCCTTGCTACAACTCTAAAAGTAGGTCCAAATATGCCTATTTTATAAATGAGGAACAGGGACTGAAGTAGGCCTTGAGGACAGGATGAAAGAGTAAGAAAAGAGGCCATATGAACCAAAGACAGAAAAATATAAAGTCTGGGGAAAGCATAAACAAGGCTAGTTGAATTATAGCCGTCAGTTTGTACAAAAGAATACTGGCAGGAAAATTTGACTGGGTCCAACTTAAAAAAAGTCTTAAATGTAAGTCTTTAATCTCAAGGCAGTAAGAAAGCCATCAAAGATTGAAAAAAGAGGGGTGATTTGAACATAAATTTAATTGAGCACTTACCCCTTCCTGAGGTACTAAAGCTATACAGACAGGATCCTGCCCATTAGTTTATCTACCACAATTTCCCACAGGAATCTAGAAACTAATGTGTCCAGAACTAAACTTATATTTCCCTTTAATCTCCTCTATACTCCTCGATCCTTTTCCTCCATTCTCAACTCTAATTAATGCCACTATGTCTCCCCAGTTACTCAAGGCAGCACAGCATTTAAGAGTATAGGCTCTAGAACCAGACTGTCTAGAACCTAATCCTTGTCTACTTTTAAGTCTCACCTCACATACATCCTCCTCTGGATTTTCGTAATTTTCCACAGTGGACATGTGCCTCCTCTCAATCCCTATCACAATTTTGATCAAACTCAACTACAGCAGTCTGTATCTGTCTGCCTGCCCCACCAGATTAGAAACCTTTGGAAGTCAGGAATTATGCTGACTCATCTCTGGATCTGTGACACTGCCTACCTAGCATAGGACCAAGCAAACTGCAGGCTTCAGAATATGACCCAGGCACTAGGATTTCATGGACACTATCTTTGGGTCATTAGGTGGAAAGCAATGTCATTAACCAAGATGGAGAATTCAAGAGAAGGGAATGAGAGAGAGGAGGAGAAAAATTAAAGGGTGCTACAGGTTTTGATTTAACACAATTTCAAGGTGACTATATGTCCTACAGATAAATGATCTAATCAGCAGGGATCTTACTGATCTGCATAGCCCTGATAACTAGTAAGGGATAAACACCTAATTAGGCATATGAATAAACTATTCCTATGTTCAGAACATCTGATGGCTTTCATATCACCTAAAGAATAGAATCCAAACTCACTAGGTAAAATCCCAACTTTCTAACTGTATCTTTTACTACTTCCCTGAGCAAGTCTTCTAAGTTAGCTTCCTCACTTGTGCCTGCCTATCCCACATCTTTCTCTTCCTGCCCAAACGCCTTATGAACTAAGAAATAAGAACTGCTTCTCCTTTCATGTTCTACTTTCAAGATCTACCACAAGCCACTATTTCAAGAAAATTTTCCAGATCACCTCAATTAAATAATGATCTCACAGTACCAAAACTCCAAGACTTAATAATAACGCTCATGAGTTAATTCATGAAGTACAAGACAGATTGTTCCACAATCAAAGAAACATTATGCTGTGTCCCATAGTTTTAAAATTAAAGATCATTATAATTTTTAAACAGACAAACCACGAATATTCTAGCTTATTTATGCAGCCAACACATGAAAATAAACAATGAAAGAGTACCAATCCAAAGGAATTATATTCTCATTCTCAGAAAACAAAAAACAATTCCTTTGTTTGACGATTTGGAATTGGAGGCGGGTAAATGACTGAACTAGAGAATTATCTCCTTATATGTAAATAAAAGACTGCCTTATGCAGCTAAAGTAGTTACAAGCTGCTGGCCCTAAAGAGTATCCCTCTCTTCTCTATCCTCTAATTATAAATTATCTGCTTCAAAAACGCCCTGAAGGCCCACATTTCAAATCCTCGTCAGAACCCCAGCTTATACATCCCACCTCGTGGGACTGGGGGTGGCGAGGGGGTGTGGAAAGAAAAAAATAAATAAATAAAACAACTCTCTTTATGTATTCCACAAAAGAAGAAAATGAATTTTCAGGCTCACAGGCCAAAGCTATTTCAATGCTAACTTCAAACTAGCGAGAGAAAAAGGGCTCTGCTTATGTGAATTGAATAAAGAAGAAGGGGGTAAAAAGAAGCTAAGTAAGTTTCAATAAGTACAAATGATTCAGAATGGGGGGCCTGAAATAGCCTGAGGGATACAGGCTCACTGAAAACTCCATACCAAGAAACAAAACCACTTATATGAGAGCCAGGAAACACGAACTGCTATAAGAAGGTGAGTTCCGATATAATCAGTATCCTAAGTCTTAGGCAGAGGGAAATGTAAAACATACACTTCATGGGCATAAACATACGTGGTCTAAACTAGCAACCAGAACTCCAGATACTTTTTTCAAGTCATCCTTCCTCCCCTTCTAGGAGTAATGCCCTTTGACCAGCAGCTGGAAAGTCTCATATTAAGTGATCAGCATTCCTCTGACATTCTCAGAAGTTGCACTATTTGTTTCCATAGAGACAGCTTTGTCAGCTAACAACAAAATTCAGGCCGCGAATAGTGAAAAGAACTTACATTATGCAAATCAGAAAGTTCTTGTTGACTCTCTTCTTAGTTCTTTTCTGATTTTTTCGCAAAACTCAGACTTTCTTATTCTGTAAAACAGAAAAGAGACAATCAAGCGTAAAAATCTGCAGAATCTTTTAGAGCGAGGGAAAGGACAGAAAAATTAATTCAATATGATATCCAATTCTGTTTCCAGATAACTAGGATTTCTCAGTATAAAGCAATAAAAATGCACACATACCCATCACTAATGAACATCAATTAAAATCAATGTAAATTACCTAAAGTCAATGATGAGAAAGAAAAAGGGCATGACCGTTCTGTGTATTATTTTTAATGACATTTTTTATCTCTAGGTAAGGCTCAAACAAAAATGCAGTTTAAAGGATTTCTTTGTTTTAACTACAACTTCTAGATCAATTTTAAACTTTATAAATGGTTTCATAAGGCCAAGAAAATGAGAAGTTTAGGATCCAAAAAGAATTTTACAGAAAGGAACTACAGTTAATTCAGAGGGGGAAATGTTAACGTGACATTGAAGACCAAGACAGGATTCTATCCTAATGGGAGATTATATTTTGATAGGATAACATAGAACAAAAAGCAAATACAGAGTTAGATGGCTTCAGAGAAAGGAGTACAGAGAAAGTAGAATTGGGTTATGAAATAGATATGTTTGGAATGATGTTTGGAAGGTTCAACATTAGATAAGATGGTCAGGAAAGGTCTATTTTAGGAAGTGATAACTGAGCTGAGACTTGAATGACAAAAAAAAAAAAAAAAAGACAGCTGTGGGAATATCCTGAAATAAAGGGTTCCAAGTTGAAGGAACAGAAAGTACATTTTTACATGGATGTCACCAGGAACCTCAATTTCAATATATCCTAAACTGACCTCAACTTCTTTCCTACTATTGTTAATTATACTACTATCTCCAAGATGTTCTAATCAGTTGCCAAGATCTGTCGATTTCACAAGGTTTTTAGAATCCACTGAAGAGTGGCAGAATATGCCATCCCCAAATATGCCACTAAAAGATACTGTAAAGAAAATGAAAAGGCAAGCTATAAAAAATGAGAAATACTTGCAAAATATTTATATTCACTATAAATACTCTTACAACTCTGTAAGTCAAATGATATAACTGTTTAAAAGAGGCAAAAGATTTGACCACCAAAGATATACAAACAACAAACATTTGGAAAAATATTCAACATCATTAAGTATGCTAATAAAACCACAATGAGATACTGGCACAGGATAGACAGAAATCAATGGAACAGAATTAAGAGACCAGAATAAACTCCAACATTTATAGGCAAATCAACAAGAGTACCAAGACAAATTAAATGGGGGGAAAAAACATAAAAAAGAAACGGTCTCTTAATAACACTAGGAAAATTAGATATCCATACATCCACATGCAAAAGAATTAACTGGACTCTTACCTTATACCATATACAAAAATTAATTCAAAACGGGTCAAACACACACACATAAGAACTCTATAAAACTTAATTTAGGCATAAATCTTCATGACCTTAATTAGGCAATGGTTTCTCAAGACACATCAAAAATACAAGCAACAAAAGGAAAACAGATAAATTAGATAAGATCAAATTTTAAAACCTTGTGCTTCAAAGGACACCATAAAGAATGTGAACAATGTGTACATAAAAGGAGAAAATATCTGCAAATCATTTACTTGATTCAGGACTTTTATCTGGAATATATAACAAACACAACTCTATAGTAAAAAGTCTGATTTTAGTCTATAGTAAAAAGACAGTCTGATTTTAAAGTGGGAAGAGCCCCTGAACAGACAGTTCTCCAAAGAAGATACACAAATAGCTTTACTAAATGTATGCATAAAAAGATATTCTCCATTATTATAACTCATCAAAGAAAAGGAAATCAAAACCATGACACACCACAGCACCCACTAGGATTGCTAAGATTTAAAAAAAAAGAAGTGCTGAAACTCACACACTTCTGTTGGGAATGTCATAGGGAACAGTTACACCGTAAAACAGTCTGGTGATTCCTCAAAAGGCTAAACATAGAGCAACTCCACTTCCAGGTATACAACCAAGAGAAATGAAAAAAACCTTGTACAAAAATGTTTACAGCAGTATTAACACCAAAAAGGAGAGGGAAAAAATCCAAATGTCTGTCAACCAATAAACGGATAAATAGTATATCCAAAATGAAATATTACTGAGCAATAAAAGGACTGATACATGCTACAACACTGATGAACTGTGAACAGAAGTGAAAGAAGCCAGTCACGAAGGACCATTACTATATGATTTCATTTATAAAATGTCTAGAATAGGCAAATCTAGAGAGACAAAGTAGATTAGTGACTGCCAAGAGCTGGCGTGTGTGTGTGTGAGATGGGAGGGAATGGCTAAGGGATGCAGGTTTCTTTTGAAGGGTGATGAACATGTTCTAGAACTGATTGTAGTAATGATCACAGAATTCTGAATATATTTGAATTGGATGAATTATACATACATGGTATCCGAATCATAACTCAACAGAGCTATTAAATAATACAATGAAATACCATTACAACAGGACTTCCCTGGTAGCTCAGTTGGTAAAGAATCTGCCTGCAGTGCAGGAGACCCAGGTTTGATCCCTGGGTTGGGAAGATCCCCTGGAGAAGGAAATGGCTAACCACTCCAGTATTGTTACCTGGAAAATCCCTTGGACAGAGGAGCCTAGCAGGCTCCATGGATCCATGGATCACAAGAGTCAGGCACGATTTAGCAACTAAAGCACCATTACAAATACAATAAAATCACTAAAATTTAAGACCGACAACAATAAGCTTTGGAGAGGATGTGGAGAAACTGAAACCCCTATACTGGTAAGAACATGAATTGGTGATGAGTTTGACAATTTCTTAAAAAGTTAAACATAGACTTATGATATATAATCCAGTAAGCTCATATGAGAAATACATATTTTTATTTGTAAAAAACAAAGATCTATATGGAATATTCATAAAGGCATTATTAATAATGATAGCTTTAAACCGGACACAATTCGAATGTCCTTCAGCTAATGAAAGGATCAATTATAAAAAATGGAATACTATTCAATAATCCCCTGGAGAAGGGTATAGCAACCCACTCCAGTACTCTTGCCTGGAAAATCCCATGGATAGAGGAGCCTGGTAGGCTACCATTCATGGGGTCGCAGAGTCAGACATGACTGAGTGATTTTACTTACTTAATAACGTGGATGGCCTCAAAAACATAATGCCAGATAAAAGTGTACATTCTAGATGATTCCATTCATATGAAATTTCTAGGAAAGGCAAAATTAGTGCTGTTAGAAAAGCATTTTGGTGGATTCCTGCAGCTGAGGGTGGCCACAAAAACTGGCTATGATAGGAGATGAGGCAACTTTTTCATGGGATGGAAGTGTAATAAAACTAGATTTCAGTGACACCTACATGATATAAATTTAACTCAAACTGTACTTATAAAACATGTGAATTTTATAGAACACAATACCTTAAAAAAGTTGTTTTCAAAATTCAGATTGAACACATAAAATTAATGAATTTTAATGTATTACACTTACTGAGCTGATTTTAAATAATACATTTAAAACTGCATCAAATGGTATCTTAACAAAACCAATTTTTTAAAAAGACCAAGTCATACATTGACATCACATAAAAAATCCTATTTCATCAATAAATGTTTAGCTCAACGCACAGATTTTACTTTCCAACAATGAATGCCCTGTGCACCACCTTCACAGAGAAGAAACTTAGCTATATCTAAAACTAAATACAATTTAAAACTCAAATAGAATTGATGCCTGAATGACACAGGATACAGGGACACCAACCTTCTGTGCAGTGGAAATGTATAACCTATAGGAGGTTCTCCATATAGGTGATTTCTCCATATCCACAGTTCTCCATTCATGGATTCAACCAACTACGAATCCTGTAGTACTGTAGTATTTACTGAAAAAAATCCACCTACACATGAACATGCACAGTTCAAACCTGTCTTGTTCAAGGGTCAACTATATGTAGGCTACTCATGAAAAGCATTAGCTCAGAAATGACTACCGACAACAATTTAAGCAAAAATATATAAACTCACCAAAGATTTAACTGAGACACTACTTTTCCCAATTATTCTTTATGAAGAACTAAACATACTTTTAAAATATTTTTAAAATAAATAATATATTTGAAGATTAATTCATAAAGTACAATGTAAAAAAAAATTTTTTTTAAGCAGCAAAACAGATTTATACAACTGACAAACCAAGTTCCTTAATAAACAGACCAAATCCAAATATCCTGGGTTTATTTTTTAATGGAACTTCTGACAAGTCCTATAAGGGAACTTCTAAAATTCTACCTAATTCATGGTTTCGGTTTCAAATTAAGGAACCTTTATTTATCATCCAGATAACTGCATTCCAAAGAAGCCATTGCTATCCTCAGTTTTAAAACTACTTTATTTAGAATGTACTGTCAGACAGAACACAAGCAAAATTCCTTCATTTGAAAAATATCCTCAAAATAGATATCAAATGAGGAGGTAGGAGTATAATTTAAAGGTACTTAAAACCAATTGCTTTCACAGACCAAAAAAAAAAAAAAAAGGAAGGTAGGATTCCTGTTCAATTTAACTGGGTATCAACAGGACAATGTCAATAGCTTAGAAGACACATCTTTCTCAGATGAAAACTTTCAAAGACTTAGCAGCTTTGAACATTCCTGGCAAAAGCTGCATATAAAACATATCTGCAACAGAAAGATCTTAGTTTTCAAGCTCCTATTCTTAGCCAGTAATTTTAGGCCACACAATTGCCTCGAGATTAAAAATAAAAAGACAACATGGAAAAAATACTGCTGCGTTTGTAATTTGTTAAATATCTGTATCCTAAAATATTGATTTCCAAAATTTATCAAAGACTTACTTATACCTCTTTTATAAATCAGTTCAGTCACTCAGTCATGTCCGACTCTTTGCAACCCCATGAATAGCAGCACGCCAGGCCTCCCTGTCCATCATCAACTCCTGGAGTTCACCCAAACCCATGTCCATCGAGTCGGTGATGCCATTCAACCATCTCATCCTCTCTCCTCCCCTTCTCCTCCTGCCCTCAATCCCTCCCAGCATCAGAGTCTTTTCCAATGAGTCAACTCTTCGCATGAGGTGGCCAAAGTACTGGAGTTTCAGCCTTAGCCTCATTCCTTCCAAAGAAATCCCAGGGCTGATCTCCTTCAGAATAGACTGGTTGGATCTCCTTGCAGTCCAAGGGACTCTCAAGAGTCTTCTCCAACACCACAGTTCAAAAGCATCAGTTCTTTGGTGCTCAGCTTTCTTTACAGTCCAACTCGCACATCCATGTATGACCACTGGAAAAACCATAGCCTTCACTAGACAGACCTTTGTTGGCAAAGTAATGTCTCTGCTTTTGAATATGCTATCTAGGTTGGTCATAACTTTCCTTCCAAGGAGTAAGCGTCTTTTAATTTCATGGCTGCAATCACCATCTGCAGTGATTTTGGAGCCCAAAAAATAAAGTCTGACACTGTTTCCACTGTATCTCCATCTATTTGCCATGAAGTGATGGGACCAGATGCCATGATCTTAGTTTTCTGAATGTTGAGCTTTAAGCCAACTTTCTCACTCTCCTCTTTCACTTTCATCAAGAGGCTTTTTAGTTCTTCTTCACTTTCAGCCAC
Source organism: Bison bison bison (assembly GCF_000754665.1). NCBI lineage: Eukaryota > Metazoa > Chordata > Mammalia > Artiodactyla > Bovidae > Bison > Bison bison. The sequence goes on from NW_011494811.1 coordinate 4,411,304, forward strand.
AAGGGTGGTGTCATCTGCATATCTGAGGTTATTGATACTTCTCCCGGCAATCTTGATTCCAGCTTGTGCTTCTTCCAGCCCAGCATTTCTCATGATGTACTCTGCATAGAAGTTAAATAAGCAGGGTGACAATATACAGCCTTGATGTACTCCTTTTCCTATTTGGAACCAGTCTGTTGTTCCATGTCCAGTTCTAACTGTTTTTTCTGACCTGCATACAGGTTTCTCAAGAGGCAGGGTAGGTGGTCTGGTATTCCCATCTCTTTCCGAATTTTCCACAGTTTCTTGTGATCCACACAGCCAAAGGCTTTGGCATAGTCAAGAAAGCAGAAATAGATGTTTTTCTGGAACTCTCTTGCTTTTTCCATGATCCAGCGGATGTTGGCAATTTGATCTCTGGTTCCTCTGCCTTTTCTAAAACCAGCTTGAACATCTGGAAGTTCACGGCTCACATATTGCTAAAGCCTGACTTGGAGAATTTTGAGCATTACTTTGCTAGAGTGTGAGATGAGTGCAATTGTGTGGTAGTTTGAGCATTCTTTGGCATTGCCTTTCTTTGGGATTGGAATGAAAACTGACCTTTTCCAGTCCTGTGGCCACTGCTGAGTTTTCCAAATTTGCTGGCATATTGAGTGCAGCAGCACTTTCACAGCATCATCTTTCAGGATTTGAAATAGCTCAACTTGAATTCCATCACCTCCACTAGCTTTGTTAGTAGTGATGCTTTCTAAAGCCCACTTGACTTCACATTCCAGGATGTCTGGCTCTAGGTGAGCGATTATACCATCATGATTATCCTGGTTGTGAAGATATTTTTTGTACAGTTCTTCTGTGTATTCTTTCCATCTCTTCTTAATATCTTCTGCTTCTGTTAGGTCCCTACCATTTCTGTCCTTTATCGAGCCCATCTTTGCATGAAATGTTCCTTTGGTATCTCTGATTTTCTTGAAGAGATTTCTAGTCTTTCCCATTCTGTTGTTTTCCTCTATTTCTTTGCATTGATCGCTGAGGAAGGCTTTCTTATATC
>NW_011494811.1:4412430-4412791 GCF_000754665.1 Bison bison bison
CATCCTCTCTCCTCCCCTTCTCCTCCTGCCCTCAATCCCTCCCAGCATCAGAGTCTTTTCCAATGAGTCAACTCTTCGCATGAGGTGGCCAAAGTACTGGAGTTTCAGCCTTAGCCTCATTCCTTCCAAAGAAATCCCAGGGCTGATCTCCTTCAGAATAGACTGGTTGGATCTCCTTGCAGTCCAAGGGACTCTCAAGAGTCTTCTCCAACACCACAGTTCAAAAGCATCAGTTCTTTGGTGCTCAGCTTTCTTTACAGTCCAACTCGCACATCCATGTATGACCACTGGAAAAACCATAGCCTTCACTAGACAGACCTTTGTTGGCAAAGTAATGTCTCTGCTTTTGAATATGCTATCT
>NW_011494811.1:4412891-4422176 GCF_000754665.1 Bison bison bison
TTCATCAGGCACTCTATCAGATCTAGGCCCTTAAATCTATTTCTCACTTCCACTGTATAATCATAAGGGATTTGATTTAGGTATACCTGAATGGTCTAGTGGTTTTCCCTACTTTCTTCAATTTAAGTCTGAATTTGGCAATAAGGAGTTCATGATCTGAGCCACAGTCAGCTCCTGGTCTTGTTTTTGCTGACTGTATAGAGCTTCTCCACAATAAAAGACTAGATTTTCACAGTGGCTCTCCATCACAGGTGATTCTGCCTCCCACCTATCCCCACCAGGAGAATTCTTGACAATGTCTAGATATATTCACTGTCAGGCCTGTGTTGAGGGGTGCTACTGGCATCTACGTAGCAGAGGCTAGGGATATGTTGCTAAATATGCACGAGATAGCACCCCCTGCCAAGAATGATCCAGTACAAAATATGTCAATGATACCAAAGTTCAGAGACCCTGGGGGCTTCCCTGCTGGCTCAGAGAGTAGAGAATCTGCCTGCAATGTGGAAGACCAGGGTGCAATCCCTGGGTTGGAAAGATTTCCTGGAGAAGGGAATGGCTACCCACTCCAGTATCTTTGCCTGGAGAATTTCACAGACAGAGGAGCCTGGCTGGCTACAGTCCACAGGTTCGCAAAGAGTTGGACACAACTAAGTGACTAACACTTTCACTTTAAGAGTCCCTGAATTAAACTAACCCAAAATTGAGGCATTCACTCATTCAATAATTTTCATTAAGCTTCTCAGACTTCCAAGATAAAACTTTTTTTCCAGTACTGTTAGTTTCTAAATAAATACGGAGGCTGAAAGATACTTAGTATCATCTAATGTACTGCTTTTCAAAATGTTCAGGAGAAGATTTATTTCAAGGGTCATCTTGGCAGTGGATGGAAAGAGCTCATTAAATGTAATAAAAACTACTGCCAAATAAATTGCCTTGTATTGCATACTGGAACCTGAGTGGCAGTGCGAATACAATTTTAATAATATACTCCAGCATATACTACATTCCACCACCTCCACCATGACATGATTACACTCTGGCCAGAGAGACTACACATGCATACAAAATGATAAATATTTACATTAAAAGTGGCCCAAACAAGACTAAAAAAAATGTAAAGATGGGGACTTTCCTGGCATTCCAGTGGTTAAGACTGTGCTTTCAAAGCCAGCAACGTGGGTTAGGGATCCCTGGTCAGAAAACTAAGATCCCACATGCTGTGAACTGTTATCAAAAACAAAAACTAGAACTGTTTTTAAAAATGTATAGACAAAACATTTAATGGTCAAGCTAGTATTTACTAACTCTGTGTGCTGAACACTGTGCTACCATGCTTTATACAGTTAATCCTCAAACAAGTATACAAGTGTAAGTATTAGTGTTACACCCAATGACAAAAGAGAAAACAGGTTTAAAGAAGCAAAGTATTTTGCCCAAGGAGCACCTCAAAATAAATATTCAATGGGACATCCCTGGTGGTCCAGAGGTTAAAAATCCACCTACCAATGCAGGGGACACGAGTTTGATCCCTGGTCCAAAAAGATCCCACATGCTGCGGAGCCACAGCTAAATCTGTGTGCCACCACTACTGAGCCTACCTGCCCGAGTGCCCATGTCAGCAACAAGAAGCCTCTGCACCAAAACAAACAAGTAGGCCCTGCTCTGTAGAGAAAGCCTGTGTGCAACAACGAAGACCCAGTGCAGCCAAACGTAGAATAAACATTCAACAGTTATAACATGCACTCTTGAACACATCAAGGTTTCAAGTTCTTTGTATCATATACTCCTTACAACATCCTCAGGTGGTATTTTATGGAGGACAAAACTAGAATTATTACTTAAATGAATTTGAGTAGCAGTGATGGTGATAGTAGGTATTAGGTTGGTGCAAAAAAGTAATTGCAGTTTCATACTGTGAATTTTCAGAGAAGGCAATGGCACCCCACTCCAGTACTCTTGCCTGGAAAATCCCATGGACGGAGGAGCCTGGTGGGCTGCAGTCCATGTGGTCGCTAAGAGTCGGACACGACTGAGCGACTTCACTTTCACTTTCATGCACTGGAGAAGGAAATGGCAACCCACTCCAGTGTTCCTGCCTGGAGAATCCCAGGGACAGGGAAGCCTGGTGGGCTGCCATCTATGGGGTCACACAGAGTCGGACACGACTGAAGCGACTTAGCACTGTGAATTTTAAATCATAACTAGGCTCAAACTCATCTTTATTCATCAAAATAGGGGCCATTAAAATCAACACATTTTTTCCAACAAGAACTAAGTTTGCTTATTCCTGTAGTGTAAAAATCCATGCTTCGGGATTCGATGAACTCTCGGAAAGCATTTTCTGCCTCCTGCTGGTTGTGGAAGAGTTTTTACTGGAAAAAGTTGTTGAGATGCTTGAAGAAGTGGTAGTCTAGTAGGCGAGAGGTGAATATGGCGGAAGAGGCAAAATCTCATATTCATAGCCCGTTAACATCTTGCAATATTAAGAACTGGTGGAGGAATAAGAAATCATTTTTTTTAAACCAGACAATACTAAGCTCCCTATATATCATGTAATATTCTTAAGTGAAAAGTATTACAGTTTTTACTTTTCCCCCCAGTGGGAAAATTCTCCATTTGCTTATATCAAACATAAGATTGAAGGTCTTAGGAGATATTTAAGACCACAGACTCATAGAAAGAACTGGTTAAAAGCCAAACAGTATCAAAGATATCAAATGGTTGGTTACTTGAACTGCCCCATTATCACCTTCAACTACTTGGTAATGAAAGATTAAATGCATCCAAAAGGTTAGTAAAGTATCTGAAAAAAGGAACTAGAACAAAAGATAACTTATAACATTTTCAAACTGACTAGGAATGGATTTTTAAACTTGTGGGATAAAATTACTTGCAATGTGGCTTTTTAGTAATATTGCTACCAATCAAGAATATTTACGGCCTTGCTGGGAGAACAAGAACAGTCTCTGATAAGGAACAGAGCCAGTGTAAGAGATAGAAGATAAAGCCAGAATAGACTCCAAATGCAAACTAAACTTAGCTGGAATTTTCTCCTGCAAGCAATGGGAAACTATTGGTTTCAGAATTTAAAAAGAATGGGAAACAAAGAAGTTTTCAGAAAGTTAAAATCTTTTTTATACACTGTAACCAGCTGATTAAGAGAAAGGTAAGTAGAGCAGTCAATAGAGACAATGTTTTAATACTTTATGCATGGGAGGATAAAGGAAATAGCAGAAGGAAAAGGGATAATTTCAAACAATGCTTATAATAAAGGATGATCTGACTGGCTTTGGAGACCAGGAACTAAATACAATTCTGTAATAGTGAGCATGATAGCTGAACCTGGCAGAAATTACAGGACCTTAAAATAGGAAAATTCAGAGAATAAGGTTTTTCTCCCATGGAAAAAAAGGAGAGGGGAGAACTGGAAAGACAATAAATTGCATTTTAGAAGTATTGCATTTAGAGTGGGAATTCTGTCTTGCTGTTAACTGCTAGACAGGGATCCAAAGGCTAGAAATGAAAATTTGTAAGTGATTTACATATTCACATCTTACAATTTGTAGAGCTTTTCAGTTTTTATAGTAATTCAAGCACATTATTTCATTTGATCTCAACAGGTGCCCTGAAAGGTGAGCAGGTCAGATATCCCCATTTTCCAGAAGACATGCAAGCACTGTAAGCTAAGTTTCAGGGCTAAAAGTTACAGAACAGGAACTAAAAGCCAGAGAAGTGAACCTTCATGTGGCTCCGTAGTGCTAGGTTAATTGTCTCTGTAAAACAATACCATACTGACTACAGGCTTCCTTTGAAAAAAAAAAATCACATTTACATTATTCTTTTACCTTTAAAACATGATTATGAAAAATTCATCTTTTCTTACTTGACTGCTTCATTTAACTTCACTGTTGTATGTCATCTGGTACCATCACTTCTTGGTAAATGGATGGGGAAACAATGGAAACAGTGACAGACTTTATTTTCTTGGGCTCCAAAATCACTGCAGATGGTGACTGCAGCCATGAAATTAAAAGACGCTTGCTCCTTGGAAGAAAACTATGACACACCTAGACAGTGTATTAAAAAGGAGACAAATCACTTTGCCGACAAAGCTCCACACAGTCAAAGCTGTAGTTTTTCCAGTTGTCATGTACGGATGTGAGAGTTGGACCATAAAGAAGGCTGAGCACCGAAGAATTGATGCTTTTGAACTGTGGTGTTGGAGAAGACTCTTCAGAGTCCCTTGGACTGCAAGGAGTCAATTCTAAAGGAAATCAACCCTGAGTATTCATTGGAAGGACTGATGCTGAAGCTGAAGCTTTAATACTTTGGCCACCTGATGCCAGGAGTCGACTCATTAGAAAACACCCTGACTCTGGGAAAGATTGAAGGCAGGAGGAGAAGGGGATGACAGAGGATGAGATGGCTGGATGGTATCACTGACTCAATGGACATGAATTTGAGCAAGCTCCGGCAGATAGTGAAGGACAAGGAAGCCTGGCGTGCTGCAGTCTATGGGGTCACAAAGAGTCAGACATGATTGAGCAACTGAACAAACAACAAATACCAAAAATTTTAAATAAACCTTCACTAACAATTCCTTTTCTGGAAACTTATCCTATATAGTATGTTAGGAACAATTTGGGTATGTTACTCTTTTTCAACTGTAAAATTTTAAAAATCTAAATATATATTAAGTATTTCCAATGAAAGTCTATCATTCCAATTGAGATGTGTCATCAGCATAAAATATACACTAGATTTTAAAGATTCAGCATGGGGGGGAAAATGGGCATCCCTGGTGGCTCAAATGGTAAAGAACCTGACTGCAAGGCAGGAAGACCCAGGTTCGGTCCCTGGGCTGGAAAGATCCCCTGGAGAAGGGAATGGCCACCCACTCCCATATTCTTGCCTGGAGAATTCCATGGACAGAGGAGCCTTGTAGGCTGAGCTGGACACTGGAGCAAAGAGCTGGACACAACCTAGTGACTAACAAATTTCACACACTTTCATGGGGGAAAAATGAATACAAAACATTTCATTATTTTTTGCATTTAATACATGCAGAAATGGTAATTTTTTAGACATTGTGTTAAACAGAATATACTATTAAGAGAGTCCCCTGGTGGTCTAATGGTTAGAATTCCAGGTGTTAACTGCCTGGCCCAGGTTCAATCGCTGGTGAAGGAACTGAGATCATGCAAGCTGCACAGTGTGGCAAAAAAAGAAAAAGAAAAAAAGAAAAAAAAATGGAAGAAAAAAAGAATGTCACCTGCTTATTTCAAATTTTTTTAATGTAGCTGCTGCTGCTGCTGCTGCTAAGTCACTTCAGTTGTATCCGACTCTGTGTGACCCCAGAGACGGCAACCCACTAGGCTCCTACTAGAGCATAAAGCCCTATATGAACTGACATGGAACAAAAAAAGCAAGTGAATTAATTAATGGTACTTGCATATTACCCAGGGGCTTCCCTGGTGGCTCAGATGGTAAAGAATCTGCCTGCAATGCAGGAGACCCAGGTTTGATCCCTGGGCTGGAAAGATCCCCTGGAGAAGGAAATGGCAACCAACTCCAGTATTTTGCCTAGAAAATCCCACAGACAGAAGAGCCTAGGGGGCTACAGTCCGTGGGGTTGCAAAGAGTCAGGCACGACTGAGCGACAAACACACACATACGTATCATCCCATTTTTATAAATGCACATAAAAACATTTTTAAAGTTATTCACAAAAAATCCAGAAAAATATACGGAATATTGTTTTCACTTAGTATCTCTGAAAAATAAGGATAACTTTTTTATCAGGTTTTACTTCCTGCACAATTTGGACACCTTACAAAAAACTGACAAAAAATGTGTTACTTTTATAATTTGAGGGGGGGAAAACCACATAGATAATACTTTTTGAAAGAAAAAGTAGTGACTTTTAAAATTACAACTACCTTCTTAAAGTACAAAACATTAGCAGAAGCACCAAAGCCCTTTCAAGAGTTCTAGAACAATTAGGCAAATAGAAGGAATCAAAATATTATCCCTAAGATCCTAAACAAGTTTATAAACAATTCAACAATAAGAATTTATAAATAAATCACTTAAGCAATCATTAAAACTCTTCAGAAGTCAGGATGTCTTCTACCACACAAAAAGGAATACATTACATCTGTAATTTAAAAATGAGAGGAAACCAGTTTACCAAAGGAGCAACAGCGTTAGTTTAAAGAAAAATTCCAAAACAGACTACTAACACTTTATAATATAGTAAGTCAAGTTCATCTTTCATCGTGTTAATAATACACAATCTCAAACTCTAAGAATCCTAATTTCCAAACTTACAGGGTTAATATTTTGCCTTCTAGATGCCTATTTGTATCCCTATTTTATAAAGATTTTCTCCTTTCCCTTTAATCTTAGGTTGTCAATCCTTTTAGGCAGTTTCCTTCCCTGAAACCCATGTATCACAAGCTGCAGGTCTCTAAAAGTGCATTGTTAAGATACATCAACTTTTGACTTCAAGTGATTTATAGTTTACTAGAGGGAAAAAAAAGACTCCAAAGGTCAGCAAATTAGTAGATGATTATCCCTACCTAGACGGTTTATTGGTATGCAATTCAATAGGCAATTAAAAAAAAATCTGCATTGTCACTGAAGGAATACCAAATAATCAGTTCAGAATTATCAGAACAAAAAAACTGACTAAAATTAATAATCCATAGAGAATACTTTCAGGACCAGACGTTATGTTATCAAAACAGGAAAGGCGAATTTGAGAAGGAAGAAGACTGATGAGGATACAAATGTCACCAAGTTTAGAATCCACTGAACTTTTAGCACTACAGAACTGCTGACTGAGAATATGAGTCATGTTCTGATTTTGATCAGTCTTAGAAGGCAGTAAAACATAATGAGGACATTATAAGAAATAAGAATGAAAGGTCAATCTGGAAGATTACTGTACAGAAATCTTAGTTATAAAAGGTTACTAAACTATTCATCCATTCAACAATGTAAGTACTCATTTGGTACAAAAACTTGGGATAGTCACTGGCAAGAAGATTGCTAAGGCAGAGTGTCCAAATTCTTAGGGAACTTAAATTCTAGTGTGAAGAACAAGTATAAGTATACAAGCAAACAAACAAAACCTCTACAGAACTTCAATGCTATTTGGTAAGTGCTGCACTACAACTGCAGAACACGCTACAGGAATTACCTATGGAAGAGCATCCTAAGAAAACTTGTATAAATGGGAAAGAATGTAAGACCCAAGACATATATGAAAGGCTTCCATTACACAAAAGGAAAAAGAGTAAACAAAACACTAATTCAAGCACTCTAACATGAGTAAAATTAAACAGATGGTTTCTAAACATAAAATTTTAAATCCCCATAATGAAGCTCAACTCTAAAAACTATGCTTTTTAAGCCTATTTTAAAGTGTAGTAAAAATGACCTAGTGAAAAATACCCTTGGATTGATGTTTGAGAGTCAGTAAGAGAAACTAGTAATGCTGAGCAGAACTTGATCTCACTACATACGTAAGCTGTTTATAAATAGAGCAAACTGTTTTCCCCCCCACTGACTTTCACTGTTATTTCAGAGATGACAGAAGCTTTACTTCAACACAAAATTACAATTAACCATCACTGACTCAGTCTATGATAACCAATTCACAAAATTCCTACAAAACTGCTTAATCAAATTATTGATAATCACACCAACTATTCAAAATATATTTATGAAAACAATAGTTCATTGATAGTCCATGTAAGTATCATAAAACAGGTTTGTATTTTTTCTCTTATTTATGGATAAGAATTTATTAAGTGCTTAATATATATACCAGGTACTATGCTAATCATTCTTGATACATCATTTCAACTAATCCTCAAAATAAGACTCTGAGGGAATCTGAATATTCCACTTCAAAAGCTGACATTTTGGCAAAAGGGTTATTTTGAGATAAGGCAATTAAAAAACAGCATACAACAGGAAAAAACTGCCTTCCCCTATCAGACTTAAAAAGCAGGGCATAAATTTTCCTTTTTAAAGGTAACATGAATTTTCATTTCTAAAGTACCAGAAAGAGAACTCAATCCTCAGAGTTGACTCTTATCAATGCAGATGACACAGACATAAATCTGTATAACAAACCTGACTAAAATAATCTTTATATTCACTAGTTGCTCCCACATATTTATTCCCACAATTTGCAGGCCCTAAAAAGCCTCTTTCCTTTGTCTTGTCTCTATTCCACAATTTATCGCTCAGATTCACTGCTTCTATGGTCTCCAATTCTTTCCTCTGTAGCCCTCCATATGCATAAGTGACAAACCATTTCTTCTGTTACTCTGTCTTTTGTCAGTTTAATTTGCAGAGCCCCAGACAAAGAACCTAGGAGGAAAGAGAAAAAGGTTTTTCCTTCCCTCAGTTCATTTCAGTCGCTCAGTCGTGTCCGACTCTTTTTGATCCCATGAACCACAGCACGCCAGGCCTCCCTGTCCATCACCAACTCCCAGAGTCCACCCAAACCCATGTAGATCGAGTCAGTGATGCCATCCAGCCATCTCATCCTCTGTCGTCCCCTTCTCCTCCTGCCCTCAATTTTTCCCAGCATCGGGGTCTTGTCAAATGAGTCAGCTCTTTGCATCAGGTGGCCGAAGTATTGGAGTTTCAGCTTCAATATCAGTCCTTCCAACGAACACCGAGACTGGTCTCCTTTAGGATGGACTGGTTGGATCGCCTGGCGGTCCAAGGGACTCTTAAGAGTCTTCAACACCACAGTTCAAAAGCATCAATTGTTTGGCATTCAGCTTTCTTTATAGTCCAGTTCTCACATCCATACATGACCACTAGAAAAACCATAGCCTTGATTAGACGGACCTTTGTTGGCAAAGTAATGTCTCTGCTTTTGAATATGCTATCTAGGTTGGTCATAACTTTCCTTCCAAGGAGTGTCTTTTAATTCCATGGCTGCAATCACCATCTTCAGTGATTTTGGAGCCCAAAAAAATAAAGTCTGAGACTGTTTCCACTGTTTCCCCATTTATTTGCCATGAAGTGATGAGACCAGATGCCATGATCTTCGTTTTCTGAATGTTGAGCTTTAAGCCAACTTTTTCACTCTCCTCTTTCACTTTCATCAAGAGGCTTTTTAGTTCTTCTTCACTTTCTGCCATAAGGGGGCTATCATCTGCATATCTGAGGTTTTTGATATTTCTCCCGGCAATCTTCATTCCAGCTTGTGCTTCTTCCAGCCCAGCATTTCTCATGATGTACTCTGCACATAAGTTA
>NW_011494811.1:4422276-4428581 GCF_000754665.1 Bison bison bison
TGAAGCCTGGCTTGGAGAATTTTGAGCATTACTTTGCTAGCGTGTGAGATGAGTGCAATTGTGTGGTAGTTTGAGCATTCTTTGGCACTGTCTTTCTTTGGGACTGGAATGAAAACTGACCTTTTCCAGTCCTATGGCCACTGCTGAGTTTTCCAAATTTGCTGGCATATCGAGTGCGGCACTTTCACAGCATCGTCTTCCGGGATTTGAAATAGCTCAACTGGAATTCCATCACCTCCACTAGCTTTGTTCATAATGATGCTTTCTAAGGTCCACTTGACTTCACATTCCAGGATGTCTGGCTCTAGGTGAGTGATTATACCATTGTGATTATCTGGGTCATGAAGTTCTTTTTTGTACAGTTCTTCTGTGTATTCTTGCCACCTATTCTTAATATCTTCTGCTTCTGTTAGGTCCCTACCATTTCTGTCCTTTATTGAGCCCATCTTTGCATGAAATGTTCCCTTGGTATCTCTAATTTTCTTGAAGAGATCTCTACTCTTTCCCATTCTGTTTCTTTGCATTGATCGCTGAGGAAGGCTTTCTTATCTCTCCTTGCTATTCTTTGGAACTCTGTGTTCAAATGGGTATATCTTTCCTTTTCTCCTTAGCTTTTAGCTTCCCTTTTTTTTACAGCTATTTGTAAGGCCTCCTCAGACAGCCCTACAACCTCTGAATCAGGCACAAGTACAAGCCCCATTCTGCAGAGAAGCAATCAGATTTTCACAGGTTAACCTGCCCAGAGTCACACACAAGTCAAGAAGCACCAATCTGATTCCACAGTATGAGTACTTAATTGGTGCAAGGTTTGTAACTATGATCTCTATCATAAAAGCCCATAATTCATCCATTCACATTTAATATTTGTAAAGAAAGCTAATTAGACAATCCCCCCCATCCATCAATAAACACATTTATGGTCAACACCAAATAAATGGCATCTCAAATTCTCTCAGGCTACAGGAGGTAACTAGGTTAGAACAGTCTCTGGGATGAAACTTACAAGTAAGGCTAAGGTTTAATAAGTAAATGATTAAAAAGTGCAAATTGATAACATCCATCTGCTAAGTCGCTTCAATCGTGTCCGACTCTGTGCGACCCCATAGACGGCAGCCCACCAGGCTCCACCGTCCCTGGGATTCTCCAGGCAAGAACACTGGAGTGGGTTGCCATTTCCTTCTCCAATGCGTCAAAGTGAAAAGTGAAAGTGAAGTTGCTCAGTCCTGTCCGACTCTTCGCGACCCCATGGACTGCAGCCCACCAGGCTCCTCTGTCCGTGGGATTTTCCAGGCAAAAGTGTTGGGGTGGAGTGCCACCACCTTCTCCAATCCATCTACCATGTGCCATATTAAGCAGAGAGATATTAAAATAAAAAGACGTAGCCCCTACCCTTAAGGAGCTTACAATTTACAGGTTCAAAGATCTTCACTTTAATTCAAATACAATTTAAATACTAAATTAAAGATGTCTTTCCTAAAAAAAGATTCTTACCAAAAAGACAGTGTTAAACCTGGTAAATCTAAAAGCAGGCTAAAATACAAAGTAGAAAAACCCAAGGGCTTTGGAGAAAAATAAACTGAGTTCAAATACCTGCTATCAGTTACAACAGGAATCAGGATAAAATAATCTCTCTGAGCCTCTATTTGGTCACAAAGTTGTTAATGTTTAGAACTACATACAAAGGATGACAAACTAAGAGATGGGGCAGAGGATACAGTTCTGGGTAGGGTTAGGGAAAAGAAAAAAGTACTGTGATTCAGCCAAATTAAATACTATTCTCACTATAAAACTGAAATAAAAGGATAAGGCAGAAAGTATAAGGGTAAGAAATAAAGTATAAAAGATTAAAATGTAAAAAGAACACTGTCCCTTTAAGATGCCTACAAAGAACCACCAAATTTCCTTTCATAAACTCTTAGGTATCTACTGATTACTTGTAAGTGAATCATTATTTCCTTTCATAAACTCTTAGGTATCTACTGATTACTTGTAAGTGAATCATTATTTTGAAAAACGTCTGTAGCTTATTTGCTTATTTGTATAGTCCTCAGATAAATCACCTGGCCAGAGGTTAACTCTGGGATTCACGATACAATTTCCTTGAATGCCCTGATGGTTATATACAATAATGAAAATGTTCTGTATCTGCATTGTGCGGTACTAACACAGCCACACTGGCCATATACAGCTAACAAGCACTTGAAATGTGGCATGGGTAACTGAAGAACTGAATTCTTAATTTTAGTTAATCGAAATTTAAACAGTCACATGTGGCTGGTGGCCACTATACTAGAGAACAGAGCCCCAGAGAAACATGTGGTCACATGCACTTTCATAAACTAAAGTTACAGGAACATTCATGGTAACGTTTACTCATAATAACCAAAAGTTAGAAACAACTCAACAACAGTAACACAGTTAAATAAACCTTGATATATAATTTTTAAAAATTATAAGTCTGCAACACTATAAAAGGAACCTTACAATTTATTTGCATATTATTTAAGCAATTCTGTGATTCTGTCCATTTCAAACAACTAATAAATTCTCTTAATCCAACTTAGTCTCTAAGGGACCATCCATACTTACTTCAAAGCCAGGCCTTTGAGGGCAGTGACTTCATCTAATACTTCCTTATATCCCACCCAAAGTCTCCACATTATAAATATTCAGAATTTACGTTTAATCTTCTGAATAAACTAGTTATAATGATCACTTGTAAACCAAAGAAAAACCAACTCATACATAAGTATCATACAGATAATATAATCAATGTAAAGCTGAATTTAAAAAATCTGCTTAAAAACAAACTTTTCTTTCACACTAAGTATAATACAATTGCATTCTAAGCTATAACTGTGATTAAACAATAATATAAAATTTTCTTAGTAAAATCTGATAAGACTTTGCAACAGCTTCTGCTTAAGCTTGAAGGGAAAAATGGAGAACATGGGACAAGAAAACAATCTCTGGGGAGTCCAGAGACAGGTAATAACAGAGCTAACAAGCCACACAACAGAGCAATGAAATGAGTACTAAAAAGATACCCCATCTGGTACGTGAGATCCAACCCCAGTTCTGCCACTAACTACTGGCGCAAAATTAACCCAACAGCCAGGTATGTGGCATCTCTGCCTCTGATCTGCCAAAAAGCACTGACATTTTTTTTTTTTTTTTTTTGGAGCGAGGGGAGTTAAAATTTCAAATTCAGCTCTATCTGGACAGAAATTCAGAAAGAAAGAAAAACTTTCTGAAGCATCCCTTATGTCTCAAACATTAAACAAAAATGAGCACCTAAATTTAAGTACTTTTAAAGTACAACCAAATCCTAGCAGAGCACCCAGTTCAGTTCACTCACAGGAGTCAGTCAATTAATTTAAATATATACAATCTTACAGGCACTTCTGAAGCACTCAAAATACAGAAAACCTACTTCTTAGGTCCTATCAAAATAAGGCATTTTAAGTGACATTATCAAACATTTTTTGTGACAATGTAAAATTCTCAAAACAAGAAATTATATTTTAACACAAACTCTCAATTTTTTCATGTGAAGTTTCTGATACTACTGTGAAGCCAAACAGTTACAACTTACATGTCCAATAAGCATAATTCAAAAGATAATTTAGCTAGAAATATAAATACAACCATAATTTCTAATATTTGGACAACTACACACTGTAAAATAACATAAAGTGGCGTGGTGGTGGGAGCAAATCTTATTAAGTATCTGCTACATGTCAGAATATTTTGTTCAGTACCTTCCATACCCTATCTTATCTTTTTCAGTCATCTTCCTAGATGGCCACCTGTTAAAGATAAGGAAAATGAAGGCGTGGCTGCGAATTACAGCACTGAATAACCTTCCAACTCAGCTGATCTTAAAGTCTTTCTGCTACATTACTGTAATTATTTTCATTTTTCCTGCTGACTTTTGCCCAAAATCAAAATAGGCAAACTAAGTCCACAGGCCAAATAAGGCATACCTTGTTTTTGTAAACAAAGTTTTGCTGGAACACAGATTCATTTGGCCATCTTTGCACTGTACAGCAGAGCTGGACACCTGCAACAGAACTGGGACAATCTGCAAAGCTTACGGTAGTTACTACCTGGCCTTTTATAGAAATTTGCCAACCCCTGCCTTAAAGTATCAAAAATGCAAAGAACCTCAGAGGCCTCAAAACTTCAATGTTTAGCTTCTTTGAGACAACTATTAAGAAAGAAGGAACTTCAAAATTACATGAGAGAAATTGCTTGAAACTTTATGTTTAAAGCCTAATAAGCTCAAATTTATAAAAGTGATAAAATTAAATAGCTTGATTATGAAGTTACTGAACCCTTGTTATTTGTTTTGAAGGGAAGGTGGTAAGGTTTTGAATCTCAGTACTCCCACCAGGGATGGAACCTGTGCCTGCTCCTGCAGGGGGAGTGCAGAGTCCGAGCCTGCCAGGGAATTCCCCATGAAACCTTATTCTTAACAATTAAAGTGTCTTCTGTAGTAGAAAGTGATGGAGGAAAAACTTCACAATTCACCATATTAAAACATATTTAATAAACATGTACCTTTTTACTATGTACCCACATTTTTTCATGAAGAACATCTTCAGTATAGCAAAACAGAGCCTGGCATTTCAAGTAGTTTATACTTCACTTCACACTTTTTAATACATTCACTGAATTCCTTACACTTGGATCAAACCAAACATTTATGTGATTACTCAAGGGTCTAGTTGATTTTCTTGTGTTGAAGGAGCTTTCTCCACCCCCGCCACCCACCGTGGTATGTGACATTCCCATTGCTTTCATTCCAAGTAAAAAATCTCCCAATTAAATCATTTTATCTTCATTCAAAATATACTTCACTATCACTTAAACAATTTGCTTAAATTAAGCCAGCGTGAGGAAATGCTTGATTACAGTGTTACAAACATTTTCTTTCTTCATTTAGCAATCTGAAACAGGAGTCCCATAGCGGTAAAGTACAGTCTATAAACTCCAGTATAGATAGATCAAGAAGTCCTACAACATATGAAACGTACACAACTGTTAATGAATACCTTGACTTTGATGACTTTATAAACACTTTCAAAAAATCCTATATTCAGTTTCCTTTTTAAGAAAAATGTCACTATCAAAGGAAAATAACCCAAAATTATTTAGTTTGCAACAACTCTGGAGTTATTCCCAGAAACACACAAGGCCACGTCAACATTGAAAAATTAATCAGTGTAATTCACTGTATTAACAGATTTAAAAAATTCAAATGGTCACCTCAATAGATGCAGAAAGGCATGACAAAATTCAACATCTATTCATGATTAAAAACGCAAACAACCCCCCTCAAACTCTCAGCAACCTCAAAACAGAAGGAAATTTCCTTAATATGATTTATAGAATCTACAAAATGACTTACATCTAGCATTATACTTTGAAGG
Source organism: Bison bison bison (assembly GCF_000754665.1). NCBI lineage: Eukaryota > Metazoa > Chordata > Mammalia > Artiodactyla > Bovidae > Bison > Bison bison. Next base: position 4,427,712 of record NW_011494811.1, read on the forward strand.
TGAGACTGAATGCTCTAAGATTGTGAACAAGGCAAGGACATTCCCTTTCAACCCTATTGGAAGTCCTAGATGCTGCACAAAGTCAAGAAAAAAAAGACATACAGGAAAGGTTAGGTAGGTTTCTCTATTCATAAATGACATGACTGCCTCCTTAGACAAATTCCAAAATATCTACAGGAAAAAGCTCCTAGAAATTATAAATGAGTTTAATAAAAACTCAAAATACAAAAGCAACATATAAAAATTGATTGCATTTCACATACTAGCAATGGTCAACTGGAAAGACAAGGTTTTAAAAATGACATTTGCATTAGAACTAAAAAACTGAAATACTTAGGTAGAGAACTAATAAAACATTTGCAGGATCTACATGTTGAAAACTATGAAACATTCATGAAATAAATAAAAGACCTAAATAGAGAGAAACATCATGTTCATAGATTGGAAAACTCTATTTTGTTAAGACGTCAATTATCAAATTAATCTACAACAACTTCAAAATCCTCAGTTCAGTTCAGTCACTCAGTCATGTCCGACTCTTTGTGACCCCATGGACTGCAGCACGCCAGGCCTCCCTGTCCATCACCAACTCCCAGAGTTTACTCAGACTCATGTCCATTGAGTCAGTGATGCCATCCAATCATCTCATCCTCTGTTGTCCCCTTCTCTCGCCTTCAGTCTTTCCCAGCATCAGGGTCTTTTCAAATGAGTGAGCTCTTCGCATCAGGTGGCCAAGGAATCGGAGTTTCAGCTTCAGCATCAGTCCTTCCAATGAGTATTCAGGACTGATTTCCTTTAGGATGGATTGGTTGGATCTCCTTGCAGTCCAATGGACTCTCAAGAGTCTTTTCCAACACCACAGTTCCAAAG
>NW_011494811.1:4429012-4433336 GCF_000754665.1 Bison bison bison
TACTCCTTTCCCTATTTGGAACCAGTCTGTTGTTCCATGTCCAGTTCTAACTGTTGCTTCCTGACCCGCATACAGGTTTCTCAAGAGGCAGGTCAGGTGGTCTGGTATTCCCATCTCTTTCCGAATTTTCCACAGTTTATTGTGATCCACACAGTCAAAGGCTTTGGCATAGTCAAGAAAGCAGAAATAGATGTTTTTCTGGAACTCTCTTGCTTTTTCCATGATCCAGCGAATGTTGGCAATTTGATCTCTGGTTCCTCTGCCTTTTCTAAAACCCAGCTTGAACATCTGGAAGTTCATGGAATTTATATATATTTATAACAATAAGCTGATTATAAAATTTAGGCAAAAGTACTAAAATAGCCAAAACAATTTTGAAAAAAAAAAAAAAAAAGTTGGAGAATTCACATTACCTGATTTCAAGACTTAATTTTAAACCTATATTAATCAAGACACTGTGATACTGGTGGGGAAAAAAAAAGCCAAATACAACAATGGAACACAGAGGAGGCTAGAAAGAAACCCACACAAATGTAGTCAAATGGTTTTTGACCAAGAAACAAAGACAATTCAATGGAGAATAGTCTTTTTAACAAACAGACATGGAACAACTGGACAAATAGGTGAAACTCAACTTACAGCTGTACACAAAAAGTAACTCAAAAGTATAACACAGATCGAAAGGTAAAATATATAATTTATAGAAGATGACATAGGAGAAAATCTTTGTGATCTTGGTTTGGCAAAGAGTTCTTATATACTATACCAAAACTAAGACTCATAAAAGAAAATATTGATACTTTGCACTTAACCAAAATTTAAAACTTCTGTACTTCAAAAGACACAGCTGAGAAGGAAGGAAAAGGCAGGCCACAGACTCGAAGAAAATCTCTGCAAACCACATATCTGACAAAGGACTAGAAAAAAATCAGACAATAAGAAAATTCAATTTAAAAATGGAAAAAGATTTGAAACTTGGACACTTCATCAAAGATATGCAGATGGCAAGTAAGCACTGAAGTGATGCTCATCATCAATATTCACGAGAAAAATTCAAATAAAAACCACAATGAAATACTGCTATATATATATATATATATATATACCTATTACAATGACTAAAATTAAAAAGAGTGATCATACCAAGTGTTGATGAGGACATAAAGGAATTAGAATACTCATACACCACCACTGAGAATATAATTCAGCCTCTTTGGAAAATGTATTTTTGAGTGTATAGTTTCCTACACTACTGTGACAAGTTGCCACAGATTTAGTGGCTTAAAACAACATAAACTTATTATTTTACAGTTCTGTAGGTTAAATATCTGACACAGGTCTCTCTGGGTGAAAATCAAGTTGTTGGCAGAACTCCATTCTTTTCCATGAGGTCTAAAGATTAATCCATTTCCTGGCCTTATCAAGAGACCATATTTCTTAGCTTATGCCCCAAATTCTCCAACCTCAAAACCGAGAACTCTGCATCTCTCTGTCCCTGCTCCCACTGTTACATCTTTCTACCTTCTCTTCCCCTTTTAAGAACCTTTGTGATACTCTAGGCACAGCACCTGGATAACCTCAGGATAAACTCTATCTTAAACTCAGTTGATTAATTCCACCTACAACTTTAATTCACTTTTGTCATGTAATCTAATTTATTCACAGTTTCCAAGGAGCAGAACATCTTGGGCCACTATTCTACCTAACACATATTTTTAAAGTTAAACATACACTTCCCACATGACCCAGAAATTTCACTTGGAGGTGCTTATCCAAGAGAAATGAAGGCTTGTGTTCACATAAAAACTTGCTAACAAAGATTTATAGCAGCTTTATTCATAGTTCAAACAAAAAACTCAAATGTCTTTCAACTGGTAGATGGATAAATCGTGATGCATCCATACACTGGAATACTACATTCAGCAAAATAAAGAATTGCTAACACACTCAACATCAAGAAACACTCCAAAGTATTACACTAAATTAAAGAAACCAGACTCAAAAGGCTAAACACTATATAATTCCATTACCTGATATTCTAGAAAAGACAAATTACAAGGAAAGACAATAATCAATATCAGTTGCCAGCAGTTAAAGACTATAAAAGAGCAGCTCAAGGGAATTTCAGGGGCTGAACTGTTACTGGGTGTCTCAATTTTGGTAGTTGCATAGCTCTACGTATCTGTCAAAATAACTGTACAACAAAAAGAGTTAATTTCACTTCACCAAAATTAAAAATAAAGTTAAAACCTTTGTTAAAGAAGGAAAATAATTATATCATTTCTCACCCATTAAACTGGCACAAATTAAAAAATCTGATGCCAATCTGGCAATTCTAAACGTGGATAATGGATAAGGGTGACTCATATACTGTTGGCAGGTCTGTAAATTGTTACAACTTTAGAGTATTATTTGGCAGCTGGCAAAGTTGAAAATGCACATCAACCTATGGCCCAGGAATTCATTCCAGAGAAAACTTTACAAATGTGTTCAAGGAGATACATGTACGGATGTTCACTAAACATTGTCTGAAATACTGAAAAACTGAGAATAATCCTTCAGTCAAGGAATGAATTAATTGTGGTTAGTGGTTATTTTAAAAAGAAAAAGAAAAAATGCATGAGGGAAAAAATTCAACTCTGCTGGCTCCATATATGATTTTTCAGAAGAGTTTAACTTATCATAAGGCAAGCATTTTAGCATTTAGTTCCAACTCTGCTGCTAACTAATCTATCTACATACCTCACTTTCTTTTTCTTGGAAAATGAAGAGGTTAGACTATACAAAGACTAAAGATTATTTCCAACTCAACAAGGATACTGATACCAAAAAAGGGCCAAATTTCTTCTATGTCTGTGATGAGCTTTTTAATCATATAATAATCATTCAGAAAGAGCATATAAACTTCTAAACTCACCCTACTAACTTGGTGGTGGTGGTATAGTCACTAAGTCGTGTCCAGCTCTTGCGATCCCATGGACTGTAGCCTGCCAGGCAGAGTTCCCGGGATTCTCCAGGCAAGAATACTGGAGTGGGTAGAGGATCTTCCCGACCCAGGAATCAAACCCAGGTCTCCTGCACTCCAGGCAGATTCTTTACCGATAGAGCTACGAGGGAAAGTTCTACTACTACCTTGGGCAACCCTCAAGTAAAATTTGCATATCCTTTTGTAGTTTATCATTCTAAAATACGTTAATATTAATGAGTCAATCTTCTCAACTTCAAGTCTGTGTGGCCAGAAGTCATTGAACTACATGGCAAGTTTACTTGACTTTAACAAAGATAAAATCATGAATTTCTTTCTGTATTTTTTCTGCCTGTTTCATCTACAGAGTTCCTACACTGTAATAGCTTCTGCTTGCTACAATAGTATAAAAAGCCTTTTAAAACCTGTAACATGCAAATCTACAGAAATCTAGTAAATAGTAGTCTACTATCCAAAAGAGCTTATTTAACAATTTCATTATCCCAATACTTACACTTCAAAGACACCAATAACCAGCATGCCACTTGTTCCTATTGAAGAATTTATTAGGTTATTAATTTCTGGTATAATCCAAAAGCATAACTAGAACACTATCATTAACACGTAACACTTTAAAAAAACACAAATATTAACACCTTTCATCTTGTCATTAAAATCGAAATTTCAAAACGTTTGTTCCAAGGGCTTGCCAAATCTAAATTTTCACAATTCTAAACGAGAACGGAGACAAAAACACACACTATGTACTACTTCTAAAAACCTCCTAGGTATGAGATTTTAATTTGAACGTCAACTGCCAAGAAAAACCTTTCGACGGAAACCTAAATTCTGAACATCTTACAGTATGTCAATCAACTAGACAGAAGGTGAGTTATTATCATTAGGAAGTTACATAATTTGCACCCAAGATTGTTTAAACTCTCTCGTTAAACGCAGCTGACAACAATTTACAAGCTTCCAACTTCAATCTGAAAACTTAAATTACCAGAAACCATGAACGGGATTAGGCTTTTCTTTAAAAATGGTTGCGAGGAAGTAAGAACTGTTTGTTTCAAGACTGCAGCGAGGAGCCGAATACCAGCAGCTGAGTCAGGCAGAGAAACGACGACTACATTCCGTCTACCAGAGGAAAGTGTTCCGTGTTCTTCGCCCCGCCAAGATCCCGGACCCGGCCTGGAGCGAGTCCGGAGAGTTGCGAACCCCGAGGCGCGGGCGCAGAGGGCAGGCGCCTCCCTGCACCTCGGGCCGGGCGGGCAGGAGACCCGCCGTGGTGGGTCGTTAGCCAAGGCAGAGGGAGCGGGCACCGCCAGGCAGCGTTCCTCCGAGGGACAAAGGTTG
>NW_011494811.1:4433821-4442490 GCF_000754665.1 Bison bison bison
GCTCTGCAGCTCCCGAGGGGCCGGCCGCGCGCGCACTCGCGCGCCTCAAGTGGAAAACGCGAAGTGTTTCGGGCTTTCAGGCGCTGGGGAACCGCTTCTGGCTTGAGCTCACTGGCCAGGTTATGTGAGGACGTGAGGTTTCGCTAAGACGCAGTGGGCGGGCTCACGGTCTACAGACCTTTCTTATCTCCCCGAATGTCCGTCAGCTGCTGAAGAAAATCTGGTTTCCCTTGAGGCTACTCGTCATGTCCTGTGAAGCACGTCACACAATCTAACATTTGTGTAAAAAAGAACCATGGCATACCCGAACACCTGGATGCGTGTGGTGTCCCACGAAAGAATTCTCTGCTACCATGGAAGACTTCACAAAGCTAGCAGCTAGGACCGAATTCTGAAAACCAGACAGGAAGGATGCCACAGAAGAGGGCCACAGCTGTTGCACAAAACTCAAGTACCTGGGCCAACCCACATCCAGTGCAAGGAAATCCACATGAACAGTCTTCAAGATTCCCTGGAAACTGTTAGCCATATCCAGAAAGGAAAGGAAAGAAAAAAATGTGTGTGAGAAGAGATCGATGTCCTTTTCTAAGTTGTTAAATACGGAAATAAGTAATAATTCAAGAAACTTCCTTTAGTTCCTCGATGAGTTTTTGTTTGTTTTCCTTTTAGCTCGGGGTTTCTCAACTTTAGCGGTATTGATGTTTGGGCCAAATAATTCTTTGGGGGCTGTCCTGTGCAACCCACTCCAGTATTCTTGCCTGGAAAATCCCATAGACGGAGAAGCCTGGTGGGCCACAGTCCACGGGGTCGCAAAGAGTCGGACACAATTGAGTGACTTCACTTTCTTTCTGTGCAATCTAGGATGTGTAGCAGCATCCCCCCTGGTCTCTTACCCCCTAGATACCAACACCACCACTACCCCTATTTGTGACCATCAGAGATGTCTCTAGACGTTGTCAAAGATGTTCTAGGGGACAAACCACCAGTTAGAATCACTGATGTAGCTTTTCAAAGAAATGGCCTCCTTAGAAAGTAGTCTCTCTTTACCCATCCCTTCCAGTTGCTTGGCCTCAAGCAGTTTTGCAAAAGACCCCACCCAAATGAACCCTCGCTTCCACAGATGTTTCGACTCCTCTGTCACAGGATCTTATCCCAGTAAAATGCTGACAGCTATCTTTGAGATAGCAGCTACCGGCCTCAAAATATGTGGACATTCCTTTGTGAAGTGCTATATAAACGTTAATTATTATTTTTACTTTCTAAAGGTATTTTCATCTTCAAAGAGGGTAGAACCTATGGCAAATAAAAAGTTTATTTTCTGGTGAATAGAGCCATTCCCAGAATCCCCAAGTCACTCAAATTACTTGTCTTATGTGCAAATGAAGGACAGCTCAAAGAATGGGAAGTATAGAAACTGGAGGCAGGGTGCCTGGATTTGAGTTTCAGCTTTGATGTTAACTAGTTCTGTGATTTGGATGCCTGACAAGTTTCCCTGGCCTCAGTTTTCTCGTGTGTAAATCAACAAGTTAACTACTTTTTTATCTTTCTAGTTTTAAGATTCCGGAAGTCTCCTTCTTATATGGAATCTAACATGGATAGCATCAGCAGTTGAAAAAATATAATATTCATCCCAAAATAGAATAAAATGGGCAATTTGTGGTTTAAGCTCCAGTCAGAAGAATTGTCTATCCTTGTCACAAAGCAGTTCACCCCCTGAATCACCCTGGCAAATTTGTAACTAAGTCCTTTGGATGAGTAATGAAAGCCAAACTGTAAAATCAAGTGTAACATGGAGAGTGGTCATAGTAAATACCCTTCCTCCTTCCTCATTTTGGCATCTGCTCAACCCATCATCTGACAACAGCTTCTATTACATGTTAATGTAATAAAATATTGTGCTATTTTATGTCATTAAAGGTTTTGGGGAAATATATTAATATTGCATTTCAGATATTTGCAAGAAGTCTGAAATCTCAGTTTTCAAGATTCTACCATTAACCATTAGATATGAAATTCTTAACGAAGGTTATTATATCCCTTTGGTTTTATCACCTCTGTGTACCAGTGAAATCTGAATTTTCATAACTGAATTAATAGCCTGATCACTTCATAATTGTATGAACCAGGTGATCAGAAATAATGTAAGTTAAAAGAATACTCACTGATTCAGATGTGAGAAGTTATGAAACAACAAATTAGTAGGCATATTAATTATTCAACAAATATCTAAAAATATCTTAAGTGCAAAAAAACCCCAGAAAGCAAACCAACAAACCATAGACTTCTAACTTAATTGGGCTTAGTTGTTATAATTTTGATATTTTATAGTCCTGTACTTCTTAACCTTTCATAAACTTAGCTAGAAATATTATGACCTTAAGCTAGGAACACTATGAGGTTGTTGCCATGTGAAATGGGCAGTCTCACTGTCTGCATTTAGCTTTGGTATTATTCAGTATAGATCAGTATTAATTCAACTCAATCAACTTTCATATTCACTCATTAATTTAAGATACATACATTGAGTACTTACTTCCTGTGTGCTAAGCACTGGGCTGTAGGGAATCAAAACAGGTGACAGTCCCTGTCCTGGACTATAAAAAGGTAAGAGAACAGACAAGCTAAGACACGTTCGCATAGGTAAAATACAAGGGAAAGTATGGAAATAAGGTGCTCTGAGGACTTTGAGAAGGTAGTCTTATGCTAAGAGAAACTTTACTAACTTCTAATGGTGGGGGTGAGGGGACCATAGGGATGGAGAGTAAACTACTATGAAAACACCCACAATAATAGGAAAAGATCTCACATATGGCTTTTAAAAGATAGATATAAAATTTTAATCAATTTGAATGACTGAGTGCAGTCCACAGAGACAAATATGGGCTTTTTATGGGAACAGCAAGTAGTCTACAATAACTTCAGGGTAGGATATTCAATATTTAGGATGTTAGGATCCATCACACTTTTATTTGTACCCTTTTTTGCTGGTTCTGTACCAGGCTGAGGATGTGAGGAAATAAAACATGACCCAGGAGAGTTTTTATTTTGGAGGGAGGATGTAAGCAAATTTGGAGCTTATTTAACAAAGGAAGGTCCAAGACTGAATGCCAAGCGAAAGGAAATCAAGTTTGTTCTCCTTGAAAAGGACTATAATGTTACCCGTATCTTTTTCTCACCAAGCTCCCAATCAAATCTCTATTTTTTTAATGTGTTCATCTCACCAGTCACTTTGATTCATATCCATGTGTGAATACCTATGACTGGATCTGGAGTGGTATCTGTGCTGAACTCCAAAGAGCTGAACCCTAACGCCTCATATGTCTTCTCTCACACCCTCTCTGACTGTGAGAGATTTAACTCCCCCACTACCACTCTGATTTAACTCCACTGCTGTTTCAAAACAGCCTTGTAAAGAGCCACTTTTGTAAATGCCAAGGTCAGTGTTCTGTCCTCATCTTCCTGGAGCCACCAGCAGCATTTGACCCCCATGAGCATTTTCTCCTTTTGTCCTTTGGGCAATAGAAGTACCATTCTACCTTCTTTTCCTACCCACTGGATCCTCCTGCTCAGTCTCCTCTGCTAGTTCTTTTTTATATCCCCCTGAATGCTAAAAGCTGAAGTGTCTCAGGGCTCTCACGTACAATAGTTTACTTTTCTTTCTGCCTAGGTTTGAACAGACAGCCCTATCACTTACTAGGTGTTTGATCATAAGAAAGTCACTTAGTGTCGCCAAGATTCGGTTTCCTCATCTATAAATTGAGGATAATAAAAGTAGCTATTTCCAGTGGTTATAAAGACTAAATGAAATGTCTATGTCAAGTGCTTAGAACAGTGTCCACCACTATGTGCATTAACAGAGTGAAATATTCTTATCATCATGTTCTTTATCACTCATCCCAGCATGATTTCCTCTAGTCTCAGTGGCTTTAAATTCCACCTTTACACTATAAACCCAAAGTTTATCTCTAGCCTGAACTTCTATCCTAAACTTTAGAATCATCTATTCAACTGCTGACTCAACATCTCTATTTGAATTTCTAGCTGCTGCTGCTAAGTCGCTTCAGTCGTGTCCGACTCTGTGTGACCCCATAGATGGCAGCCCGCCAGGCTCCTCTGTCCCCGGAATTCTCCAGGCAAGAATACTAGAGTGGGTTGCCATTTCCTTCTCCAATGCATGCATGCATGCTAAGTCGCTTCAGTCGTGTCTGACTCTGTGCGACCCCATGGACAGCAGTAGCCCAACAGGCTCCTCTGACCACAGGATTCTCTGGCAAGAATACTGGAGTGGGTTGCTACCTCCTTCTCCTGAATTTCTAGGGAGCATTACAAATTTAATACGTCAAACTTTTCATTTTCGTCCAGTTTTATGCATTTCAGGATATGGTAATGCCACTCTTCCAGTTGTTGAGGCTTGCTTTCCCACTGCACATTCAATCCATCAGGAGATTCTTTTATTTCTGCCTTCACAATGTTTCCATTCTCTAACCACTTCTCACCAACTCCACTGCTCCCACCCTACTCCAGGACATCATCATCTGTTGCCTGAATGACTGCAGTAAGCTCTTCCCACCCGTATTTCTTTTCTGGTTACTGCAACCACAGGGATCCTGCTAAAATAAAAGTGAGATCAAGTCACTGCTCTGCTCAGTCTCTTGCAGCCTGTCATGATCTCCCTGACCTCAACTTTTACTACTCTTTCCTTCTCATTTCCCACTAGCTAGCTATGCTAGCATCTTTGTTGCTCCTGACAGAGTCCAACAGCTTCTGCCTCAGAGCCTCTGCCTTTGCTTTTTCTTATGCCTGAAACATCCAGTATCCATATGCTTACTCTCCCCTCACTTCCTTTAGGTCTCATTTCAAATGTTATCTTATCAGGGAGGCCTGTCTTATTCTAGATAAAATCTAGAACATCTCTCACGCCCCACCTTCCATCACTCCTTATCCCTTCTCCCCAACTTTATTTTTCACTGTATTTATTCACCATCTGATATGTTGCATATTTGTTATTTTTAATGTAATGGCAAGGACTTTATTTTATTCACCACTACTTATTTTTAGATTCCTCAGTATCTTAAACAGTACCTAAGATGTGGACGTGTGCATGTGTGCATAGTCGCTCAGTCATGTCTGACTCTTTGCAACCACTTGGACTATAGCCCTCCAGGCTCCACTGTCCATGGAATTCTCCAGACAAGAATACTGGAATGGGTTGCCATTTCCTACTCCAGGGGAATACATAGACAGTACTTGGCAGATATTTTATGAATGAATGAATGAAACAGATGTGAGTATGTGGAATAGGAATGATAAAAGGATCAAAGAAAAACTTAAGCTTTGTCTAATTTTGGCCTATGACTAGCCCATCTTAAGAATAATTTCTGCCTAAACATGATTGTTTTTGCTCTTAGATAGTACTGTGTATTGAGGGAGGGAAATAGTATAACAAACACAAAAGAGAAAACTATTTGTTCTTCACCACCTCCTTCCTATGCTTCATGGGTCATTCCAGTTGCTGCAATAAATCCTCATCTGATTAACAGGACTGAGAATTAGAAAACAAAAAGTTCCTTTGAAAGTAGTAACAAATATAACTATTTTGTTGCACTTAACTTTTACTTCTGAACTTTTATGTCTCTGACAAGTTTAGATATCTTGTTTCTAACACCTGACAGATTATAAGGGTTTATTTTGTGTGACCCTTTAGTGGATATGTCAGTTCAGAGCAAACATACCTGTGCCATGAGATAGGGTAGAGAAGTCTTATCATGAGGAAGGGATTTCTGATGGAAATAGCAGATCACATATAGGAGATAATTCTAATTAGGATTTTGCAAAAACTCAGTGGAAACAGATACCTGGGACTCTATAAGCTTCTTTCTCCTGGAAAAGTCCTAACTTTCACACGTGGTATACTCCAGGGGAAACAGAATATGCATTGGCCCTCAACTAAATTTTTAAAAATGTGTTGGGTTGAATAAGAGATCTGGAGTACCACAGAGAACACTTTAGGGCCACTTTCCAGAGTATTTTTTAGAAGAAAATTTCAAACCATATTGAGAAGATAAACTGCTTTAAATCAAGTAAAAGTAAGCAGCGTGAAGCTAGTCCCAGGGCCTGACTAACCAAGTACTTAGACTGAGAGCTTTCAGGTCTCACAGCCCCTGGATAACACTTGAAGCAAATGCAAGAGGCTGGAATAGCAAACAGGAGTGTCCCAAGCCTTATGATATTGATTTGGGGCACAGAAGAACTGAGAACACTTTGGTAACAAGAATACAAATGTGCTGATTTTGTTTTTTCTTTTAAGTCTATAATAGGAGATGAATACACCTAGGATCATGGTGAAATGTGTGAACTGTTGATTTTTTCTTTGGTACTTAAATTTAATTTGTAATACACAAACCAAAGTTTAAAGGCTCTTGAAAGTATGCAGAAACTGAGGGTTTCCTGTTTCTTCTTATCTGGTAACCTAGAAGTCAAAGCCATTACTCAACTATAGCTCAGATGGTAAAGAATCTGCCTGCAGTGCAGGAGACCTGGGTTTGATCCCTGGGTCAGGAAGATCTGCTGGAGAAGGAAATTGCAATCCACTCCAGTATTCTTACCTGGAGAATCCCATGGACAGAGGAGCTGGTGGACTACAGTCCATGGTGTCCAGAGAGTTGGATACGACTAAGTGACTAACATACACACACACAGTTGAACAATTATTCCTTGAAAATCATCTTTTAGCACAATTGTGTTTAGCAGTAAAAAGAGCCAGCTCCTTGTAAAGCATCAGAACATTAATAATTACCTTTCCTTTATGCTATGTTAGGAAAATTATTGTTCCGTTTACATTTGTATTAGCTTTAATGAGAACATTGAGCTGTTTCAAAGGGTATCCAAAATATATTAACAGATTTCAAAAAACATCTAGAAGTTCTTATATAAAATATACCCAGAAGGACAAGCTCTTCTTATAGTAGAATTAGGGTAATTGAGATTTTGTGATGCAAAATTGCACACAAATGTAAATTTATGTTTTTTTAAAAAATATTTTATTTCACGGGGTCTTAGTTTCAGTCCAAGGGATCTTCGATTTTTGTTGCAGTGTGGGAACTCTTGGTTGTGGTATGTGAGATCTAGTTTCCTGATCATGAATGGAACCGGAGCCCCCTGCATTGGTAACTCAGAGTCTTAGCCATTGGACCACCAGGGAAGTCCCCTAATGCCCGTTGCTGAGGGTTAAGAAAGCAGGAGCTCCACTCAGCTGGGTGGCTCTGGATGGGGGTCTCCAGAAGATGTCATCTGGGCCTGTGGTCATCTGAAGTGAGTTGGACAGGAGGAAGTGCTTTCAGGAATATTCCTCAGGTAGCTATCAGCTAGGGGCCTCAGTTTCTGGCCATGTGGACTTTTCCTTAGGACATGACAGCTGACCTCTCCCAGAATAAGCAATCCAAGAGAGGAACAACCAACATAGAAACTGCAGGGCCTTTTTAATGACCTAGCCTTCAAAACCACACCACCCCCAGTGCACTTTATCCACTGAAGCAAACCAGTAAGTTCCGCCTACATCCAAGGCAAGGGCCCCAAAGGCACATTTCTTGAAGGGAGGAGCATCAGGTATCTGTGGACATATTTTTAAAACCACCAGGTAATCTAGCATGTTATAAGTACTTTCAGTTCAGTTCAGTTCAGTTCAGTCACTCAGTCGTGTCCACCTCTTTGCAACCCCATGAATTGCAGCATGCCAGGCCTCGCTGTCCATCACCAACTCCTGGAGTTCACTCAGACTCATGTCCATCAAGTCAGTGATGCCATCCAGCCATCTCATCCTCTGTCGTCCCCTTCTCCTCCCGCCCCCAATCCCTCTCAGCATCAGAGTCTTTTCCAATGAGTCAACTCTTCACATGAGGTAGCCAAAGTACTGGAGTTTCAGCCTTAGCATCATTCCTTCCAAAGAAATCCCAGGGCTGATCTCCTTCAGAATGGACTGGTTGGATCTCCTTGCAGTCCAAGGGACTCTCAAGAGTCTTCTCCAACACCACAGTTCAAAAGCATCAATTCTTTAGCGCTCAGCTTTCTTCACTGTCCAACTCTCATATCCATACATGACCACTGGAAAAATATATAGAGTACATCATGCGAAATGCCAGGCTGGATGAAGCACAAACTGGAATCAAGATTGCCAGGAGAAATATCAATAACCTCAGATATGCAGATGATACCACCTTTATGGCAGAAAGCAAAGAGGAACTTAAGAGTCTCTTGAAAGTGAAAGAGGAGTGTGAACAAGCTGGCTTGAAACTCAACATTCAAAAAATGAAGATCATGGCATTCAGTCCCATTACTTCATGGCAAATAGATGGGGAAACAATGGAAACAGTGACACACATTATTTTCTTGGGCTCCAAAATCACTGCAGATGGAGACTGCAGCCATGAAATTAGAAGACGCTTGCTCCTTGGAAGAAAAGTTATGATCAACCTAGACAACATATTAAAAAGCAGAGACATCACTTTGCCGACAAAGGTCCATCTAGTCAAAGCTATGGTTTTTCCAGTAGTCATGTATGGATGTGAGAGTTGGACCATAAAGAAGGCTGAGAACTGAAAATTGATGCTTTTGAACTGTGGTGTTGCAGAAGACTCTTGAGAGTCCCTTGGACTGCAAGGATATCAAACCAG
>NW_011494811.1:4442946-4445693 GCF_000754665.1 Bison bison bison
CCATGGCAGTTCCAGGCAAGAGTACTGGAGTGGGGTGCCATTGAACTGAACTGAGATAAAATCAAATGATGTTTAAAGCATTATCGCAACCTATTGCGATTCACCCTAACAATAGCTGTATCACTCTTTCCCAAACCCACCCAGGACCTGCCCTAGTCCTTGCAGAAAACCCTTATTTTCTTTTTTATGAGCATAAGAAATGCCGTACTTCCACAGCAGGGCTGCTTTCTACAGAGAGCAAAACACTTTAGCTATGGCACTTTGTCAAAAGGTGTGGACAGTTCAAATAAATTCATACTCTAAAATTCTATAAAGTCTCCCTTGTCTTCAGACTTAGCCTTAGTGAACTTTACTAGATTCCTGCGGCATGAGTCTTCCCTTTCAGAAGTCGTGTTGCTTTTGCCCTAGTAAGATGCCTTTACTTAGGTGTTCAGTGATCCACAGAGAATTCCTGCCCTGCAAACTCTAGACCTGCTTGATGTATTTAAAGATACAGTGAGTGACTGAAAGTTGCTCAGTCATGTCCAACTCTTTGTGACCCCATGGACTATACAGTCCATGGAATTCTCCAGGCCAGAATACTGGAGTGGACAGCCTTTCCCTTTGCCAGGGAATCTTCCCAACCCAGGGATCAAACCCAGCTCTCCTTCATGGCAGGTAGATTCTTTACCAACTGAGCTATGATACAAGGATCTCTCAAATAACAGACAAGTTATAGTTATGGTGAGGTTATAAATCAGTTCCCAAAGCCATAAAATCTTATTTCATCTAAAAATTGCTCCTACAAAACTTCACCAGTGCACCAGAAAATGTGTTTTCCAGGTAAAATGTATGACTGTGGAAATTGCTTCCTGTAGCCCTCATGCTAGTTGTCCAGCCAGAATATCTGGGATTCCTCTACTTTATCCTGGTCCCATGAAGTGGTACAAGTAGCATTCCCAGTAGCCAGAAAGGTAATAGCCATCTCTGTTGCTCAGAGTCCTGTGGTGATAACAGTGACAGAGGACAAGGGTACACTTCTGATGCCTCAGTCTATTTATGTCTAAAGGCCCTTCTAACAAATATTATTGGAGAAGGCAATGGCACATCACTCCAGGACTCTTGCCTGGAAAACCCCATGGACGGAGGAGCCTGGTGGGCTACAGTCCATGGGGTTATGAAGAGTCAGACACGACTGAGTGAATTTACTTTCACTTTTCACTTTCATGCATTGGAGAAGGAAATGGCAACCCACTCCAGTGTTCTTGCCTGGAGAATCCCAGGGATGGGGGAGCTTGGTGGGCTGCCATCTATGGGGTTGCACAGAGTTGGACATGACTGAAGCGACTTAGCAGCAGCAAGGACTGACCTTCATATCTAAATTACAGAGATCATCTGCTGTCTAGAGAGGTAACACGGTACTCAAATCAGCCATGTAATTAGCTTTTAGGTCTTTAGTTGAATTTTCCTTAAATATTGACATTAACAGACAATTCCACCTAACTTGACAACCAGATATGCTCAAGATTAATACCTGGTATTTATATGTACCACTCATTTATCCTTTCACATAGAACATTATCTTCATTTTATTGAAAGATTTCCAAAGTATAGTTTAAAACATTTTTGTATTAAAGTATAATGGATCATGAAAATATTTTTTCTTATAATAGACATTGTCTTTAAAGTTTTGTTCCAAGGCTATGCTTACCATATTGGATAGCACAGATATTGAGCTTTTCATACTCATAGAAATTCCACTGGACAGTGCTGTACTGAGGAATCAATGTGTTATCAGATGAACTATTTTTATAGATGTGGAAAATAAGATAAAGGAGTACTAGTACAAAATTCCAAAATCTTAGATAAATGTTATAAACCTGTCTTACGTGTTACATAGTAAAGAATGAGTATTGCAGAAGTTGAAACAACTCAATTATGGAATATTTATGAATTTTCTCTGACCAAAAATCTATTTTTAAGAAAAAAATTCAGTACATTATTAAGAGCAATCAAGTTTGGGTATGTGTGCGTGTAAACCTGATAAAAATTTGCAACTTCAGGATGAACTTCCTAGGGTTTCTTTTTGCTATAAAAATATAGTACTGCCTTAAAAAATCATTTTGTTGAGGTATAATTTATATGCAATAAAATGCATCCACTTTAAAGTAGTAAGTTAGGTAAATGCAAATACCAATGTAACTATTAATACCACCCCAGTTAAGATATACAACTTCTTTTCACCTCAGAGTTTCCTTTACCACCTTGCTGTCAATATCCTGTAGCCCACCTCCACTCCATGAAATTGCTAATTTGTCTTTGTAAATTGATTTTGTCTTGTTTCAGAATCAATTTACAAGGACAAATTAGTAATTTCATGGAGTGGAGGTGGGCCACAGGATATTGACAGCAAGGTGGTAAAGGAAACTCTGGAAGAAACACAAGTTGGAATCAAGATTGCCGGGAAAAATATCAATAACCTTAGATATGCAGATGACACCACCCTTATGGCAGAAAGTGAGGAAGAACTAAAGAGCCTCTTGATGAAAGTGAAAGTGGAGACTGAAAAGTTGGCTTAAAGCTTAACATTCAGAAAACGAAGATCATGGCATCCGGTCCCATTACTTCATGGGAAATAGATGAGGGAATAGTGGAAACAGTGTCAGACTTTTATTTTGGGGGGCTCCAAAATCACTGAAGATGGTGACTGCAGCCATGAAATTAAAGGACGCTTACTCCTTGGAAGGAAGGTTATGACCAACCTAGAT
>NW_011494811.1:4446214-4469538 GCF_000754665.1 Bison bison bison
CTTTTGAACTTTGGTGTTGGAGAAGACTCTTGAAAGTCCCTTGGACTGCAAGGAGATCCAACCAGTCCATTCTGAAGGAGATCAGCCCTGGGATTTCTTTGGAAGGAATGATTCTAAAGCTGAAACTCCAGTACTTTGGCCACCTCATGTGGAGTTGACTCATTGGAAAAGACTCTGATGCTGGGAGGGATTGGGGGCAGGAGGAGAAGGGGACGACAGAGGATGAGATGGCTGGATGGCATCACGGACTCGATAGACATGAGTCTGAGTGAACTCCAGGAGTTGGTGATGGACAGGGAGGCCTGGCGTGCTGCAATTCATGGGGTCGGGGAGAGTCGGACATGACTGAGCCACTGAACTGAACTGAACAGTGAATATTCTATTCAACTGAATCATATAGTATGTATTCTTTTTTTTTCCCTTCCTTTTGGCTGTGTTGCAGGAGTATGTGGGATCTTAGTTCCCTGATCAGGGACTGAACTCCCCCTTCATTGGAAGCTCAGAGTCTTAACCACTGAACTGCCAGGCAAGTCCTTCATATGTATGTTCTTTTTGTATCTGACTTCGTTGTCGCATGTTTTTGTTGTTGTTATGAGGTAGTATCACTCTATGAATATACCACAGTTCGTTGAACCATTTATCTGTTGGCAGGTATTTGGTTTGTTTTCAGATTTTGGTTATTATGAACAAAACTCCTTTGAATATTTGTGTACAAGTCTTGTTTTGAACATACGTCTTGTGAACATGTTTTTATTTTTCTTGAGTAAATACCTGGAATAGGATCATTTAGTCATCTGATAACAGTGTCTTAACTTCATAAGGCATTTCCTGTTTTCCAAAGTGGTTGTGCAGGGGCCATGATGTATGAAGGATCTAGTTGTTCCAGATAGTCACCCACGGTTGGTGTGGTCTGGTACTGCCTTTTGAAGGACTCTGTTACCGGGTAATATTACTCAGTCTTAGTTGTGACTTTCTTCCTAAAGAACCAGTTTGTTCCAGATAATCACTCTCAACAAAGCCTTTTCTGTAATGAGACTGCTGCTGCTGCTGCTAAGTCACTTCAGTCGTGTCTGACTCTGTGTGACCCCATAGATGGCAGCCACCAGGCTCCCCCATCCCTGGGATTCTCTAGGCAAGAGTACTGGAGTGGGGTGCCATTGCCTTCTCCATATGAGACAGTCAACTCCAAATTAGAAATTTTTAGTTTACATATATTCATATCTTAAAAATGACCCTAATATTAATCTTCTCTTGGTTGCTCCCTGTTTCATCTCTGATTGTAGAAGTGGGAAAGAAATCCCTTTCATCTTTGGAACAGCAAGGAGAGAAGGGAAGAATCTACCGGGCTGTGGGCCAAGGGGGCTGGGTAGAGGGTTTTCCCCTATAGCACTGTCCAATAGAAATATAAAATAAGCCACATATATAACTTTGTGAAACACTATTTAGTAGCCAATTAAAAAGTAAAAAGAAACACATGAAATTAATTTCTAAATTTTAACCCAATATAGCTAAAATATTATAATTTAAACATATAATCTATATAATAATTATTGAGGTATTTTACATTCTTTTTCATACTAAGGCCTAAAAATCAATTGCATATTTTACACTTTATCACAGTACAGATGCTAAATTTCCAAGAGTTGAAGTGAAAAAACATAACCTTACCCAAACAATATTTATGTTTAATGAAGAAGAATTCTACACTGCTTCAGTTTTTTTTTAATTAAAATGAAAAGAAATTTAAAATTCAGTTTCTCAGTTGCAATAGCCACATTTCAAGTGCTCAGTAGAGCCATACATACCCATTTGCTACCATATTGGACCATGTAGTTCTAGAGCATTGTCTGTGGGACGGGAAATGGAAGATAGAGGGGAGACATATTTGTTATTGCAACTCAGGTCACTGGTAGGAAATACCAGTACTATTTGTATAAAATTAAAAATATATATATATATACACACACATATATTTTTAGCTGTATGATTTTGAACAAGTAACTTAATTGTCCAAGCTTTACTTTCACCGTCTGTCTGTAAAACAGGAAAGTAATCATACCCCTCAGATTACTGTGAAGACTGAGAATCTATGCAAAGCTTATGGTAGAATGACTGGCAAAGTTTTGAAAATAGGTAAGTGGTGGCTTTTAAAAATCCAAACAGGGAGTTCCCTGGTGATCCAGTGGTTAAAAATCTGCCTTACAATGCAGGGAATGTGAGTTTGATCCCTGGTGGGAGAAATAAGATCCTACTTGTGGCTACTGAGCCCACAGGACACAACTAGAGGGTCCATGTGCTGCAACCAAGACCCGATACAGACAAATAAGTAAATTTTTTTTATTTTTAATCCAAATGATTCTTTGGATGGGGACTGTCTGTATTTCCTTTATTTTTAAAAGTTAGAGAATTTAAAAAACTTGTTTGAAAATGGCATTCATTGATTCCATAAGTACTGCCTCTTAGGCCAGGTGCTCAGTGAAACACAAGATGGAAATAATATGGTCCTGGCTTTGAGGACCCTGGGGCACCCCGTGTTAGAGACCACACAGTCAGTCAGTCAGCTTAGTCTCTCAGTCGTGTCCGACCCTTGGCGACCACATGAATCGCAGCATGCCAGGCCTCCCTGTCCATCAACAACTCCCGGAGTTCACTCAGACTCATGTCCAACGAGTCAGTGATGCCATCCAGCCATCTCATCCTCTGTCGTCCCCTTCTCCTCCTGCCCCCAATCCCTCCCAGCATCAGGGTCTTTTCCAATGAGTCAACTCTTCGCATGAGGTGGCCAAAATACTGAAGTTTCAGCTTTAGCATCATTCCTTCCAAAGAACACCCAGGGCTGATCTCCTTTAGAATGGACTGGTTGGATCTCCTTGCAGTCCAAGGGACTTTCAAGAGTCTTCTCCAACACCACAGTTCAAAAGCATCAATTCTTTGGCGCTCAGCTTCCTTCACAGTCCAACTCTCACATCCATATATGACCACTGGAAAAACCATAACCTTGACTAGATGGACCTTTGTTGGCAAAGTAATGTCTCTGCTTTTCAATATGCTATCAGTGGTGGGGTAATATCCAAATGGGAAAAGTAAAACCAAAGAGAACAACATATTCATTCAACAGTCCCACAGAAAAGAAGCCCTACAGATGAAAATTGAGTTTCTGAAGTATATAGTTCTCTACTTACTTTAAAATCAATATCCACAATTAACAATCATTAAGATTTAAGAAAGATTGACACGGATCAAATGCTTAATGATTAGTAGTAGCCTTTATTTCTGCCACATGAAAGATGCTGCTTTGTTTTCCCTTCCTTCAATTGTTATTTCTTGAGCTGTGCTTGCTTTTAATTTAGTAGTTTACATTTATCTGGTAAAGAAAAAAGATGAAGTTAGTTCAGTTAATTCGAAAGTCTGAAATACAGAATCTTGTAAAGCTATTACTGTTATATGTAAAACTTAAAATAACTAGATATGAGTAAAATAAGTGATTGAAATAAGTAAAATTACATTTATAATACAGTATTTCTTCTTAATATAACAATAAATATCCTTTGGACAGGTAAGTTATCATTTTTTAAATCTAGAAGTTGATACAATGTTAAAGGAATTTCTTAAAATTTTTGTTTTTAAAAATTACTTCTACCATGCAGTTACCTAGTAAATCAAGAAGTCAAGATTAAAATTATGGACTTTTATTCTTTAGAGCTTGTAGACATTGTCATTGAATTATTTGCAAGTTCTTTATTTGTGCTAAACTGAGTCCTGAAATTAGTCAAATGTATGTGAGATTTACACACACATAGTTTATGCTTATTGTAAATAAGGGGCCTAGTAACTTTCACATGATTTCAGTTGTAATGATAATATCAATATGAAGTCTTTATTAGTAGCAAACTTTTTTCACCATGTTAAAAAAATCTACCTTTCCCCATATATTAGTAATTCACAATTTAACTATTTGGGAGCCACTTTTAAAATTTCCAAAGTCAAGATCTAAATATGTTATATATACCATTATTTTTGCCCTTCTTTGCATTTGTAGCTCTCTCTTAATGAGACCACAGTATTTGAAATTTCCCATTATAGAATATATCAGTCAAAGGATGAAATTGCTGTAGTATTTTGGGCTCACTTTTAAAAGGAATTTCTCCCTCTAAAGGCTATAATATACTGAGAAATAGCCAGGCTTGGAACTCTCCCTAGGTGGGTGTAGGAACCAGCATGTCACCCTGGGTGCCACCCCTTCAGTGTCTAGCACCATAGAACATTATTAAGAGCACACTTAATGGGGAAACAGAAGTGACAGAAGAACAACACAGATGAGGAGCGTATGTGGAGGCCAGGGGATTAACGTATGTGAACATTTGATGTTTTTTGGCCACACTTGTTTTTCTCTGGTGCGTTATCTCTGGCCGATGGTGTACATCTGGGTGGGGCCCTGTTAATAAACTGAATGCTCAAATGCTAAACTGACTTTAGTTGGCAGAGTGACAGAAAGGTAGAAAAAAAGGGTAGGCACCTCAATTCCATCATCAGAACCCTAATAAGATGGGCATGTGCTTCTTGCTGGAGTCGGCCCTGCTTCACCAACTGTCTGTTTAATTGTGTGAATTTAGCCTTAAATGTATGTGTGTGCATATGCAGTCTCTCTCTCTCTCACACACACACACAGTATTAGTTATATTAGGACAGGCAAATGAGAGAAGTTTCATTCATAAATAGCTCACTGTAAAGCGTGTCTCAGAGAAACTTAGTACACTGTTGGCCACCACACACAGCCAGGCAAGTTATTCATTGCACAGAGTAATTGTGAATGGGGCCCCCAACTCTGTGCAGTGTACAATCTGTGCAGATGTACATGGCAGCCCTCTAGAGACTCTAGAGGAATTTGTATAATTTTTGGTGTGAAAGTAAGAGTGTTTGGCTGTGTTGGCTAATCTGAGAAAGCAGGTTGGGAAAGAGTACGATAAGGGAGCAGAGAGCAAGAGTAGCAATGAGAATGAAAGGAATCATCGTTAGGAGCAGCAGCAAGTAATTCTCTTCCAGTGCCTCACCTGAAGCGCCCTCTCCCCCTGCTGATGTTACATTTTGACCCCTGGTGGATTCTAGAGCAGAAACCACAGCAAAACCCTCAACATTCCATTCCACCTCTATTATTACTATAATAGAAGTAATATGATTCACTGTTAAAAGATTCTGTTTACTGACAACTTTTTGTGAAAATGTCATGTCATTTACATCTATAGAGACTTATAACTGCAGAAATTACCTTAGTTGTCTTATATGTTTTTTCCACTGGCCTTTTCTTTTCCTGTTTTACTTTCCTTTCCTGACATCCATTCCCCTGAGAAAGGGACGACAGATGAGGCACGAGAGTGAGGAATTTAGAGGGGATTTGACAGGAGAGCGGAGAGCCAGGAAACAGTCCAGCAAAGTGGAAGTGAGATCATTAGAAAGAGGGGACTAGAAAGAAAGAAAAAGGCCAAAAACCAGAGAGAAGAAAGTAACACAAAGAGAGAGAACTTGAGTCTTAAATTCAAATGATTTTCTAACCTCATCAAAAATGTCTTTATTCTTTCCAGTGGAGCCCATTATTAAATTTCAGTTTCCCTTTTAGAATTCTCCCATTACTTCTTAGGATTCCAAGGGTTTGATTTGCAATAATTAAGAAGAAAATGGAAAAGATAGATGGGTGGGGGAGGGGAGGACATGCCCAGTATTTCAAAAATGATTTCCCTCTCTCTTCTTTTCTTAATCTCTGTCCTTTGTCTCATTTCTTTCCATCTTGGAAAAATGCCAGGGGATCATAGCTAAGCCTACTGTTTGGGCTCATTGTAAAGAAAATCAGCAAAAGTAAAGAGAATAAAGCTTAGAAAGGTAAGAAATGGAAAGTCAAAAAAGGAGAGAGATGGACCCAGATCCAAAGAGATGGGTTTAGCCTGGGCCCTACCTTGTAGACTTTTCATCAGAACAGTACATTTGAAGTGCTGCTTTACCTGAAACCCTACTCAAAAAGGAGGAAAAGTGTAATTCTTCCAAACTGTTCAGAGGTTAGAGAGAATCGGAGACTGCTGTCCCCAACTAGCCTTGCCCAAGAGTTGTTGAATGTGAATCTGAGGAAGTTAATAGAAACAGTGATTTGATTTACTCTTGTGGGAACAGTTATTATTCTGGCTTCTGCCTAAAATAGAAATCAGATTTACAAACTTATTTTCAGTCTACATTCAGTCTAAATTCAATAGGACAAGGTTACTAATCTTTGCTTCCTTGGGGTGAAGAGTGTTAAGTGTGAGTAAGGGACTGTGAAAGGGGAAAAAAGTGATTCAGAGGAGTGTGGCAAAGGGGAAAGAAATGCAAATCAGAGGGAAAATTGAAAAACTGTACAAGCCTAAGTAAGGAAAAGTGAGAGGATAAAGGAAAGGAAAGTGGAAAGAATGAGAAAGTACAGGAAAGAAAACAAACAGGGAAAATAATTAATACTTGGTGAAAACTGCATGCCGAATTTGTATATTGTACCAGCTTCATGATATAACAGCTCAGAGTGGAATTTCGCTGCATGTCTGCTGTATCTTTCCTCAACTCCTCATTGCCAGAGCCCCATTTCAAGCTGCTTGCTAAAATTTACATAGATTGGCTACCAGGACCACAAACATGAGCTAATAAGCCATAGCCGCAGAAAGGGCCCTGACACAGCCAGTCACGCCTTTGTTCCCCACCCATATGCACACACATCTGACAGCTGAGGAAAACTGAGACCCAGAGAGATTAAATGACACATTCGTGAAACAGGACAAACGGAACCCAAATCTAGGACTTTCAGTTCTAAGCTCAGTGTTTCATAGCTTATTTCTTCACCTTTTCCTTCCAGATTTTCTTCCTTTTCCCAACTTGTTTCATGGACTCAGTACCTCCTAGTTATGTTGCCTCTACTTTCTCTTTTTCTCTTGTTTTCACAAGTAGTTAGGTGTTAAAGCTTGTTGACTATGTGTTCAGGTCTTTTTTCATCTCACTGCTTCTTACCTGGTCAAGACTTGGGTACCTTTCACCCAGACTATTATAATGACATTCTGCCTCTAACCTGTTTCAGCTTCTCTTAGGGACTGCAGTCAGAGTAATCTACCTAAAATGTAATGTTAATTTTGTCATTTCCCTGGCTTTTCAGTGGATCTACCTTACCTACCAAGCAGTATCATCCAAACTCCTTAGTGTGGTTTAAGACTCCTCCAGACTGGCTCCTGCCTTGCTCTCACTGCTCCTAAACTGAATATGCCCACCACTGTCCCAGCCCTGTGATTTTGCCCACCCTGTTGCTTATATTGGGCTTTCCTAATAGCTCAGTTGGTAAAGAATCTGCCTGCAATGCAGGAGATCCCTGTTTGATTCATGGGTTGGGAAGATCTGCTTGGAGAAGGGAAAGCTACCCATGCCAGTATTCTGGCCTGGAGAATTCCATGGACTGTATAGTCCACGGGGTGGCACAGAGGCAGATATTTTTGTTTCCTCTTTCCTAACACAAAGATTGCCATCTTCATAGACTCCTTCATGATTTTCTCTTTTGAGCAAAAAGTATGTTCTCTACTTTTCTCTTAGAGGGCCTGTAACGTTCTGACTTACATTATTTGTGCACATGTCTTGAGGCCAGGTATATGTCCTGTTATTTATTTTTAATCTCTCCCAGAGTCTGTCTCAGTGCCTCCTATATAATAGATGAGCATTGAATGTTTATTCAGTTGAACAAGATTGAGTTTGTGCCAGGAGGCAGGTGAATCAGTCTCATATGAGATTAAAATGGAAGTATCAATGTCCTATATTAATTTTAAATTTCCATGGCTTAAATAGGGAGTACTTCAGAATGTATGAATAATGTACTAATTATATGCTCAGCTACTAATTATATATTAAGTTATAAGGTTTTTGCTAGATTTAATATTGTCTTTAGAAAATAAGAAGAAAATATTTGCCTGTAATAGCATATCTTGGGAATTTTTACAGATTTGATTTCTTTTTGAAATAAAATTTGGGATAGAAATTGATAGATGAAAATTCTATATACTGTGAGGGAAATTTTATATTTTTCTTATAAACTATAGTAGCATTTGTTTTCAGGTTCAGTTCTATAGATTGGAATATAGGTAAAAACCACATTATCGTGAAGCTCCTCTGGTACTTTTGGACACTAAAGTCCAGTGGGAAGGCCCAAAGATGAACCCCATTTGTATAAGTAGCTTTTCTATAATCATTGGCTTAAAAAAAACTTTATTGAGCTAATATTTACTTATTTAACATTATATAAATTTCATGTGTACAATTTTACATATTTCTGCATGTGCTCCCCCCCAAAAATACAGGTTGATCCCCTTTCCCATTTAGTTCTCCCCCCCCCATCATTTTCTTTTCTTTTCTTTTGTAGGACTCCTGCAAATGTGACTAAAAAACACCTTCAAGTATTTCTGTGTTTTTCCCCCTCCTTTTTAAGTTCAATGAAATGTGATTTTGTGTTCCTTCCATGATGTTCTTTTATGTGCATGACTGGAGCAGAGGTCTCTTCTACTCCCCAGAGGTTAGATAGTCACTCAGAAGTGGGTCAGCAGCAAGCAAGGGAAGAACTCTCCACTAGTGTTTACATGACAGCCTTTACTTCAAACAGTTGTTGCCAGTTAATGACCCCGAGATGTGGGAATATGTAAAGAAAAAGCTGCCAGAAGAAAACATTAAATTCTATCACCTGACCGCAGAGCAGAAGACAAAGACACAAGCAGGAAGAAAAGAGGGGCTAGCAGATTTTAGATTTACCAAGAAATTGAGCTGTGATCACTTCCCTCCCAAATCAGCAGGAGTTAACAGACCATATCATGTTTGATTCTGCTCGCAGAGCTAGCTTGGGAGTGGCTCCTGCCCTGTGAGTTAGAGATCCTGGGAACTAGGGAACTCTATCAGCACGGAAAAAAGCCAAGTGGTGCCTACTGCTTGAAAGATAGCATGAATGTAGTCTTTGAGGCCATTTCTGTAGGACAGACTCTCAGAAGGAAGCAAAGACAGGAAAGGGAATGCCTCAAAATGTCTGGCTCGATTCCTTTGTTTTTAGCTACTCTGTCTGTTCCAGGGCCCTGAGGTGATGGCTTGATACAAGGGATCACAAAGAAATATGGTGGAATTTGGTCCATACCTGAAGTGTCTGAATCAGTTCTCCTGCTCCTGTAAAAATAAATAGCACATTTCAAAGTTTGGCCAGTATAACCGCAGATATTTAGAAAAGAATTACTAGGTATGAGAAAACAACCATGCTCTAAGTACTTAGTAGGTATAATGACATATATTTAGTAAGCCAAGGGTGCACATGTGCGTGCTAAGTTGTTTCAGCATGTCCAACTCTATGCGACCCTGTGAACTGGAGCTCACCAGGCTCCTCTGTCCGTGGGATTTTGCAGGTAAGAATACTGGAGAGGGTTGTCATGCCCTCCTCCAGGGGATCTTCCCAACTCGGGGACTGACCCATGATTCTTATATCTCCTGCAATGGCAGGCAGGTTTACCACTAGTGCCATGTGGGAAGAAGCCCCAGCCAAGGGTATTATCCATTATAATGCATCTTAGAGTAAAATTACCTAAATTTATGTAACATGCAAGCTGTCCAACCTACAAAAGCCATAAAAGTGAGTTGTATGTCATTACATATAATCTATTTTTATTGTGGCTATCATCTGTCACTCAGTGAGGCTATAAGGATCCCTATCATGCTACATCTCCAGACCCTAAAAACTCATTTGGGGTTGAGACTAAAAGAAGCTAACTGCTGCTGTTCAGGGGTTTCTGTAAATGGAGTCAGTTGCATTGGGAATATATGCTCTTGTAGACATGTGGGATATATTCTGGAATGGATAGGTGCCAGGGTTTGCAGTTGCCCACCTCTGCTAGCTCTTCATCACAATCTTGGTGGCCTTGATGGGAGTCTTCTAGGTGAATAACCTCAATCGTTCATCCAAGTTATTACAATTTCTTACAGCTTAGTGGATATAAAGTAGGGGACTAGCTGTCAGTTTTTTGGACTATTTTACTTTCAGAGATATCTTTGAATAAAGTCTGTTTTCTGCATGCCTGATACCTTTTTAAAATTTTTAATCTTTTGACCATGCTACATGGCCTGTGGGATCTTAGTTCCCAGACCAGGTATCCAGCCCCCTGTACTGGCAACATGGAGTCTTAACCACTGAACCACCTGGCAAGTCCCTGTATGTCTGACTTTTAAAATTAATATCAATAATTAAAATACTTAATTCTTAACCTACTGAATGCTAAAACATAAACTTAAGTCAGTTAATTTTCACCAAATCTTTGTTTCTTGGCTATACTGCAATAGCTATTTTGAAAGTTTTGCTGTTTGAGTAAGAGAATTATGGGAAGAATAATTATCCTTATATAATAGCTTCTCAGATAAATGTACAAAGAAATAATTCTGATCCATTTAGAGGATCTGGCAAATTCATGCAGTTCAAATTCTTTAGTGAATCTTTCAAATGTAAAGGTTAAATTAGTAATTTTCTGAGAAGTTTGCAAATACTCATAACCTTTACCAAATGGGTCTGGTGATTTAAATAAGGTTGAGTTTAATGATAAAAGTTTTCAGTATACTGAGAGGTACCAAATAAATGTACTTTAAAAGAGTAGGTGCAAACTAAAATGAAGCCTGCCATTATCCTCTTTAAAACAAAGCGAAGAATCACAGTAACACTATTGCCAAGGTATAAAAAGGAATATAAGTAAATAAGTAAATAAGAATATAAGTAAAAAGGAATATAAGCTCTATAAAGTAAATCCTTCATTTCTAAAGGACCCAAAGTGACATTATAGAACTTTCCATAGTCTTTCACTTATCTAGATTTAAATTGTTCAATTTACATTTTAAAGGCCAATGAATTTGAGGGCAAAATACTCAACAAGGTCATTGTTTAATTTTGTTTGTTTGTTTGTTTCAAAGTACACGGTTAGAAAGGTGTCACCGAAATCCATGGTCTTGGAGAAGAAAAATATACACTAGAATTCATTTATCACTCTCACAGCATCCTGACTTGATCCTACAAATATCCCAGGACTAAGTATCAGTGAATCCCATTCTGTTCTTTGATTTTATTACGTCTTTCAATTATAATGAACCTTCTCAAATTAGGCTCTAGCTAGTAATTATGTTCCTGATGTAAATAGGCACTAAAATATAAGCTATACTTGATTAAATTGGACTAAGAGGATTAGTTAGAACCAAAATTCATTTTTTGCTTTGTTTTAAAAATCTATTTCTTTCTTTCTTTACAGTAGAGTCAGCAGATAAATGATACAGGAAGCTGAGAGACTGAAGGGCAGAGCCTGGAAGATTTTGGGATTTGCTAACTAAGATCCTTTGTAATCTTAAAATCCTAAGATTTTTGCTATTTATATAGGCATTCATTTTCTCATTTCTAATACCAATCATAACAGTGAGAGTAACAAAACTTCACACTTGCAGCTCACTTCAATCTAGAAACAAGTTATCCTTACAATTTGTAACATTTTAAGAAACTACTACGAGCAGTCTAACGCTCAGAGAATTTTTAGGGAAGTGAGGCTTTTCTGTATGTAACAGTGGATACATGTCAGTGTGCATATGTCAAAAGCCATAAAACTGTACGAGAGAGAGAGTGAACCTTAAACTAGGGACTATACTTAATAATAATATATGTTTTGTTCATTAACTGTTAACAAAGGTACCACACTAAGGCAAGTGTTACCAACAGGGGAAACTGGGGACGAGGGAGGGTGAGGAGGTGGCAGTGGTGTGGGTGTAGGGCTGTATGTGCTATGTGCTCAATTATTCTGTAAATCTAAAACTATGCTTTAAAAATGTTTATTACTTTTTAAAGATTTTTTAAGGCACTAAAAGTTAATCCAGTGCTTCAGGGCATCCATTATTTGCAAAAGGATGAGGAAAGAAGAAGTTGAAATGATTTAAACAGTTAACCTTGTTAAGATTTTTGAATTGGGTGTTTCTGAAAGCTTAGACAGGGGCAGGACAGAATTTGAGATCTATTGAATGAAATAAAGCAGAGGAAGATGTCAGAATGATCAGACCTGATTAATTACTGTTTAGGAAAAATTGCTAGACTGGATGGATTCGTTTTTATCTCACTTGTTTTTTAGAAATCTTACGCTTTTCTATGAAAGTCATACTTGTACATAGCAAAAAGTACATTTCCTGTTGAGTGGCACCTGCTGCTATACCTTTGTCTCTTACATTCTTTGTCTTTCCCTCACTCCTTCTGACTGATGATTACTTTTTAAAAATTTTATTTATTTTTAATTGAAGGATAATTGCTTTACAATAGTCTTGGATTTTGCCATATATCAACATGAATCAGCCATAGGTATACATATGTTTCCTCTCTCTTAAAACTCCCTCCCACCTCCCACCTCTCACCCCTCTAGGCTGTCAAACCAGAGCCCTGGTTTGAGTTCCCTGAGTCATATAGCAAATTCCCACTGGCTATCTCTTTTACATATGGTAGTGTATATGCTTCCATGCAAGTGGAATCTTTACCATTTGAGCTACCAGAGAAGCCAAGAAAATTGAAATCATATCAAGTATTTTTTTTTTTTTGATCACAGTGCTATGAGCTTAGAAACTACAAAAAAAAAAAAAACCTGCAAAAAATGCAAATATGTGGAAAGTGAACAATATGCTACTAAACAAATAATGGATTACTGAAAAAATCAGAGGAAATTTTAAAAATGCCTAGAGATAAATCAAAACGAAAATATGACCCAAAATCTCTAGGGTGCAACAAAAGCAATTCTAAGAGGAAAGTTCATAGAAATACAATCTTACCTCAAAAAACAAGAAAAATTTCAAATGAACAACCTAACCTTATATCTAAAGCAGCTAGAGGAAGAACAAACAAAATCAAAAGTTAGTAGAAGGAAGGAAATCATAAAGATCAGAGCAGAAATAAATGAGAGATGAAGAAAACAAAATAAAAGATCAATGAAGCTAAAAGCTGGTTCTTTGAAAGGATAAACATAATTGATAAACCTTTAGCCAGACTCAAGAAAAAAGCGAGAGAGCTCAAATCATTAAAATTAGAAATGAAAAAAGAAGCTAAAGCTGACCTCATAGAAATACAAAAGATCATAAGAGACTATAAGCATGCCAAAAAATGGACAACCTAGAAGAAATGGACAAATTCTTAGAAAGGTACTAAGACTGAACTAGAAAGAAATAGAAAGGTCCCAAGACTGAACTAGAAAGAAATAGAAAATATAAGCAGACCAAACACAAGTGCTGAAACTGAATCTGTGATTAGAAAACTCCCAACAAACAAAAGTTTGGGACCAGATGGCCTCACAGATTAATTCTATCAAACATTTACAGAAGAGCTAACACCTATCCTTCTGAAGCTATTACAAAATTTTTAGAAGAAGAAATACCCTCAAACTCATTTTATGAGGCCCACCAACACCCTGATACCAAAATCAGACAAAGATACCACAAAAAAGAGAGAAAGTTACAGGCTAATATCACTGATGAACATAGACAGAAAAATCCTCAACAAAATACTAGCCAATGAAACCTAACAGTGCATTAAAAGGATCATAAATCACAGGTAAGTGGGATTTATCCCAGGGATGCAAGGATTTTCCCAATATTCAGTGTGATATACCACATCAAAAGATTGAAGAATAAAAACCATATGATCATCTCAATAGATGCAGAAAATTTTTGACAAAACTCAACACCCATTTATGATAAAACTCCAGGAACTGGGCATAGAGGGAATTTACCTCAACCTAATAAAGGCCATTACTTTGCCAACAAAGGTCCGTCTAGTCAAGGCTATGGTTTTTCCAGTGGTCATGTATGGATGTGACTGTTGGACTATAAAGAAAGCTGAGTGCCAAAGAATTGATGCTTTTGAATTGTGGTGTTGGATAAGACTCTTGAGAGTCCCTTGGACTGCAAGGAGATCCAACCAGTCCATCCTAAAGGAAATCAGTCCTGAATGTTCATTGGAAGGACTGAGGTTGAAGCTGAAACTCCAATAGTTTGGCCACCTGATGCGAAGAGTTGACTCACTGGAAAATACCCAGATCCTGGGAAAGATTGAAGGCGGGAGAAGGGGACATCAGAGGGTGAGATGGTTGGATGGCATCACCGACTTAATGGACATTAGTTGAGTAAACTCTGGGAGTTGGCGATGGACAGGGAGGGCAGGCTTTGCTGCAGTCCATGGGGTAGCAAAGAGTCAGATACAACTGAGCGACTGAACTAAACTGAACTGAATAAAGGCCAAGACTGCAAGGAGATCAAACCAGTCAATCCTAAAGGAAATCAATCTTAAATATTCATTGGAAGGACTGATGCTGAAGTTCCAATATTTTGGCCACCTGATGCAATGAGCTGACTCATTAGAAAAGACCCTGAGGCTGGGAAGGCACAAGGAGAAGAGGACAACAGAGGGTGAGATGGTTGGATGGCATCACTGACTCAATGGACATGAGTTGGAGCAAGCTCCGGGAGATGGTGATGGACAGGGAAGCCTGTGCTGCAGTCCATGGGGTCCCAAAGAGTCGGACACAACTGAGTAACTGAACAACAAAAATGACAAACCCCCAGTTAACACTATTCTCAGTGGTGAAAAGCTGGAAGCATTTCCTCTAAGATCAGGAAACAAGACAAGTATGTCCACTCTCACCACTTTCAGTTCAGTTCAGTTCAGCTCAGTCGCTCAGTCGTGTCCGACTCTTTGTGACCCCATGAATTGCAGCACGCCAGGCCTTCCTGTCCATCACCAACTCCTGGAGTTCACTCAGACTCACGTCCATCGAGTCAGTGAGCTCACCACTTTAATTCAACATAATTTTGGAAGGCCTAGCTGTGGTGATCGGAGAAGGCAATGGCACCCCACTCCAGTACTCTTGCCTGGAAACTCTCATGGATGGAGGAGCCTGGTAGGCTGCAGTCCATGGGGTTGCTGAGGGTTGGACACGACTGAGCGACTTCACTTCACTTTTCACTTTCATGCATTGGAGAAGGAAATGGCAACCCACTCCAGTGTTCTTGCCTGGAGAATCCCAGGGACGGGGGAGCGTGGTGGGCTGCTGTCTATAGGGTCGCATAGAGTCGGACATGACTGAAGCGACTTAGCAGCAGGAGCAGCAGCTGTGGCTATCAGAGAAGAAAATGCAATTAATTGATTTTAAATATACTTTTTAAAGCAAATTTCAGAACATCTGGTCATATAGGAAAATTTTCTGAAGTGGACTTCCTTGAATTTGAACTGATAGTTCTTCCTATGGCTATGAAGAGAAACCCTCATTTTGGTTCTTGGGCCTTAGAAGAAGCACTCACAAGAGAGGACTCTTTGCTCAATCTGACTTTTTTTCTAGGACTGGCTTCTCATAAGGCAACAGTCCTCAAACATGGTTGTACATTAGAACCACTTGGAGGCTTATTACAACACAAAATGATGAGCCCATCTCAAGAGTTTATGATTCAGCAGGGTGGGAACGGGCTCAAAAATTTACATCATTTACCAGCTCCCAGGTGCTGCTGCTGACCAGCCACACATTAAGAACCACTGGTATAGAAACCCTCGCTAGGACACAACGCTTTGCTTAAGCAGACCACCAAAATCATAATTTGAAACTGAAATCATATTGAAATTGAATCGAAATTGACCACTGAAAGCATAATCGAGATCCAGCAACACCTGGAATGTATTGACACTTGGATGTAGAGGCTCTAGAACTGTGAGAAATGTGGCTGCCCAGGAGCTAGAGAGTAAAAAAATGTTACTCTGACTTCAAGGTTTATGAATCTTCCAAGGATCATCCATATTCCTTTGCTTCCCTGGATCCCTACTTAGCTGGAAAGGAGGTGAAAAAGAGAGTTTTGAACGATTACCCCTCAGTCGATTAAGATTTTTTTTCAGACAGAATAGCTAACTTTCTTTTATCCTTGCTGTTGGAAATGAATTAATAGTGACAATCATGACCATTTACTGAACACCTAATATGGCCCTCTTATAATCGCTACACAGTCAGTCATCTTGAAACCATTCCACCAGCGCTCTACCCTCTCTTCAGATCTCTGCCCTTCCTCAGAGAAGCAGTCCCTGACCACTTATATAAGATAGACCTACTCCCT
This sequence comes from Bison bison bison, assembly GCF_000754665.1. Taxonomy (NCBI): domain Eukaryota; kingdom Metazoa; phylum Chordata; class Mammalia; order Artiodactyla; family Bovidae; genus Bison; species Bison bison. Next base: position 4,462,382 of record NW_011494811.1, read on the forward strand.
CCCTCCTCAAATGCTTCTGTTACTTTTTGTTTTCTCACAGCACATTCCAGCTGGTATAATACACTTTGTTTGATTATCGATACCCTCCACTAGAACGAAACACTGCATGACTTGTTTTCACTGATGTATGCCCTGTCTCTAGCACATAGAAGATGCTCAGTACATATTGAATGAATGACTCACACCTTTAAAAAGTTTGTTTCCCTGTTTTCCCCTGTTCCTTTTTATATTTAAAAATAACTTAGACATAGTTCAATACATTCCTGATTTTCATTCTTGCTAATATAGCATTTAGATCTCTATGTTTTTCTCTGGTTTCTTGATAGCTGTTACTCCAGAATAAACATATTAACTTTTATTTTTATAATACCACAGTGTCTCTCACATTCATCATGTAATTGGGTATTTATGATTATAAAAACATTTTTTCAGATTATTAAGTTATTCATTGGAAGTGTAGAAAAGTGTAAGGGACATGTAAAGAAGAAAATAGAAGTGTAAAGATAAAAGCACCCATAATTACTCCAGACAATCAATGCCCTAACTCCAAAATGTGGACACCATCATTCTATTTTATTTCCTTCAGCACACACCATCTATACAAGGCAGATAGCGCAGAATGCCAGCTGACTGGTTTAAGAAGTTGGTGTGAAAATAAAAATTAGACAAGGTTAAACCAAATGGACTGCAAGGAGATCCAACCAGTCCATTCTGAAAGAGATCAGCCCTGGCTGTTATTTGGAAGGAATGATGCTAAGGCTGAAACTCCAGTACTTTGGTCACCTCATGTGAAGAGTTGACTCATTGGAACAGACTGATGCTGGGAGGGATTGGGGGCAGGAGGAAAAGGGGACGACAGAGGATGAGATGGCTGGATAGCATCACTGACTCGATGGACGTGGGTTTGGGTGAACTCCGGGAGTTGGTGATGGACAGGGAGGCCTCGCATGCTGCGATTCATGGGGTCACAAAGAGTCGGACATGACTGAGCGACTGGACTGAACTGAAACCAAATGTGGATAATTGAGTTGATTGTGTTATCATTCATATGTCTGAGATTATGTCATCATTCATATGTCATTCGTATGTTTGAGAATCTTCCATGACAAATGCCTGAGTTGCAGGGACTTTATTTATTTTTCCTTTATTTTTGGTCTCACCACACAGCATGTGGGATCTTATTTCCCTGACCAGGGATTGAACCCATGCCCTCTAGATTGGAAGGGCATAGTCTTAACCAATGGACTGCCAGGGAAGTCCTGCAGGGACTTTAAAGCATGCACTTATTTACATATTTCATGTCTTAGCATCATTTGGCATCTCCCTGCTTCACATACCTGGGTTCTTCAGCCTTGAGAGTTGTGCTTTCAGAGTCCATTGTCCTTATTTCACGGGGTCTGTCGCTCATCTCTTTGGATTTCTCTGTCTCATCTTCTTCTGGAGTCAAGGTAGTTTGAAAACATCTTTCACCTTCGAAAGTCAGTGCTAGGTTTGAGATGGTGACACGTTTTGGGGATTCTCTAAACTCATTCTTACTTTTTGTATCTCGTAAACACCCAGACTTCAGAATGTTTTCCATTTTTTCCTTTGAAAATAACAAGCAGCAGCAAATCAGGTGACAGAAGAGCATCACACAGAAACAGATTATTTATGAAGCAGTAATCATTTCATTCATATTTACTGAGTGCCCTCGAGCGCACAAGTACAGTGATGAAGGGATGAGGCTTGGTGTTGCACAGCCGTTGAGAGGAGCCTAGGTGGGCCTGGAGGCTGGCAGCGTGGAGGCCCGGCACAGCACATTCGAAACCTCACGTGGTCATGCACACCAGTATCACCTCAAGAAGGAAAATTAGGACTCAGTCACAGGGCTTCCTCTCCCTCAACTGGCAGGGAAAGGAAGGTTTTCTAGAAATGTCTTGCCACCAATTGTTCCCATCCAAAGTTGCTCTTGACTTAAGAGCATCTAATAGGTGACAGGAGTTGGAGGTTCATAAAAATACTAAAGAGTTTGCTTTTCAAAAGACCTAAAATTTAGCATTCTAGTATCTCAGCCATTCTCCTAGTGCCCCTGGCGTCTGTTATTAGCACCACTGCTCTGTCGTTCCTCGCCTCCCCCAGACTCGCTCTCGGGCTTCAGAGCCATAGGCCAGCTGGTCTGAAAGATTCTGTCTGTCTAACATCACTGACATCTGCGCCTTCTTCCCCCTTTTGTCATTATCTACTCCACCACCTCTGTACTGTTCTTTGAAAATAATGCAGTAATCTTCTGTAAAAATTAAACATTTTTTCTGACAATGAAAGCAATATATATTTTTCATAGAATATTTAGAAAATCCTAAAAGATATACAGTGAAAGGGAGAAAATTATTGCTTTTTGATGCCACAGGCCAGATATAACTACTATGGGACATTTCATTCTGGTCTTTTTCTCCATTTATTTATTTTGAATGTGCCTGTTTTGTGATCATATTGCAGTGCTGTAGCCCATATTTTTTCACTTCAAAATTTATTATAAAAATCTCCCTATGTTATTAAAAACTTTGTAAAGCTACTTGAATTTTTTTAATTAAAAAATATTATTATAAAAAGCAGAACATTCAGAAACCCGTAAAGAATAAAACATCAATTGCTTATAAGACCACAACCTAGAAATAAACTATTATTAACAATATGACTTCCCCCTCTCCTATTGTCTGTATATACACTTGCTTTTTTATGTAATAAGGATGTGAAAGTTGCTCAGTTGTGTCCGACTTTTGAAACCCCATGGAGTATACAGTCCATGGATATCTCTAGGCCAGAATACTGGAGTGGGTAGCCTATCCCTTCTCCAAAGGATCTTCCCAACCCAGGAATTGAACTGGGGTCTCTTGCATTGCAGGCGGATTCTTTACCAACTGAGCGCTCAGGGAAGCCCAGAAATAACTATTAACAATATGACTTTCTCCCCCTCCTATTATCTATGTATACACTTGCATTTTTATGTAATAAGGATTATAAAACCCTTTAGTTCATTTTTCATTCAGCTTTATATCATAAATATTTTTCCAAGTAAAGAAAAATTCTCCAACAGAATTAGCGCTACGGAGTAATTGTTCATTTAACCAATATTTACTGAGTGGATATAATCTTGTCCGTCACTTTGGTTGCTCCTGAATGATATAAACATGGAACATGCCTTTTGTGGTTTAAATTCATTTAGCCCTTCCTCTGTGGTGGATGTTTAGGTTACTTCTTCATTATCATTATTTTATTTTTATAAACATAGAATAGATGTGGTACAATTAACATCTTTATAGTTAGATTCTCATTCTTATTGGTGATTAATTCCTTAAGATTAATCTTACAATGTGAGAGGCCTGGGTTTGATCCCTGGGTTGGGAAGATTCCCTGGAGAAGGAAATGGCAACCCACTCCAGTACTCTTGCCTTGAAAATCCCATGGATGGAGGAGCTTGGTGCAGGCTACTATCCATGGGGTCACAAAGAGTCGGGTACGACTGAGCGACTTCACTAATTCCTTAAGAAAGATTCTTAAAAGTGAAGTCACTGAGTCAAAGGGTGTCAACATTTCTAGGTTCTTGACTCATAATGATTTCAAGAAAGTTTGTTCTAATTCTCACCCTGCCATGAATCTTTAGAAACTCCCAGATGACCCCAACTTTACTAATGCTGACTGTGTTGATCTCTTAACAGCTTTATGGATGAAATATTTTTTGGTTTGCATTTTTTTATTACTAGTGAGGTTAACCTTTTCCACTGATTTTAGTAGCTAGTGGTTTCTTCTGTGAAATGTCCATCTTTTCCCTCTGTCATCTTTCTGTCCTGGGCCCCACGGGGAGTTCTCAGCTACAGTCTCCACACCAATCTCTTTACCTACAATCTGTCCTGCCATCAGAATAATCTTTTAAAAACACAGCCCCTTCACTCCCTTACACAGAGCTTTTGTGGCTAAGGTTTGTTCAAAGCCTGAGTCTACACTTCTTATTTTGGCATTTAAGATTTGCAAGCAATTTTCCAATCCTATATCTTAATATTTTCCACATATATTATGCTCCAGCCAAACTGATATATTGTTGGATATGGCTCTGTGTTTTTCCACTTTCTGGCTATTTCTAAAGCTGCTCACTTCTTTGGGGAATTTATTTTCTTATTTTTATTCCTCACTTTTACTTATTGAAGTTTCACCCCATCCTTCAGTGTACTTCATATATTTGTGCACATTTAAACCTTAATATAACCCTTACATGATATTAATATTCTCACTTGAGAGCTGCATGTTCAGTGACTTGGCCAAACTAACATGAAGCAGGCAGGGCAGGATTCCAACCCAGGACTTCTGACTCTGATACCAAAGTTCTTTTTATCCTACCATGCCTCCTGATACAGGGTTAAGTTTTATGGTATGGATGGTCACTGCCTATTTCAGGGGACATCTTACAACTCTTTTAAGCAGGGGTTCAGGGATCAGATCTCATTCTTAGTGTTAGGTTAATCAGAGTAAACTCCATACTATTTCAATAATCAATGTCATGAAGCTCACCAAAGAGAGTGAAAGAGAGTAATTATTAGAGAATGAAAGTCTTCTATGTCACATACCTTTTCCTCCTGCTTGGCCTTGAGTATGTCATCATTTTCAAACACCACTCTGACCCCTGAGCTTGCTGTGACTCCACAGATGTCTGTGACTTCTGTGACTTCTGTGACAATATTTATATCTGGGGCCTCAGTGACCTCATTTTCTGGAATATCCGTGACGTCGGTGACATCGGTGATGTCTGTGAATTCCGAGAAATCAACGCTTTCTACATCGTTGTTGGGGTCTGAACATGTGGACAGGTGTGAGGTCTGTATGGCGGGGAAGGCTGTTATATCCATGATGTCCACTGAGCCTGTGATGTCTGTGCTGTTTGTGATTTCCGAGAGGCTGGAGACTTCCGACACTTTGGAAGCTTTGGCTTTCTCCTTATTCAAGAGGGAGATGAGCTCTACCCACTGACAGAACAGGGCTTCTTGTTTGCATGCAGGGGCGCAGAGCTGTAGGTAGTAGGCTCGGCCACTCACCAGCTTTACTTTGATGCGCATATTCTCGGCATCATGTACAGAGAGAGTCACAAACTGCAGAGGGAGAAACCTGCAGACAAATGCAAATATCATCTGGAGGCCTGATTGGAAACTGTCACAAGGCCTTTCATGTTATAGACATTTGTGCAGTGAGACAGGACACCAGGTGCATCTCTCAAACAGGTTTGGGGAGGAGCCGGCGTGGGATGCGGCAGGACCTTCTTGTGGCCACATGTTCCCAGGTCTGGCTCATGGTTTTTGAGGCTCAAAACCTTGATTTTTCATACATATAATCAGGCTCCTGAAGACCAACTCACCTGAATCATACTCCTAAGACTATCAACTGGTATATCAGCTATTTATTACTTATCTAGGAGAAGTTGTCCCATTTAGTTAGTCCTGCAAGGTTGAGACTGAGAGTGATTTGCTGTGGGTCCTACAGCAAGTTGGTGGATTGAGACAAGAACAGAACTAATCCTGATGGAAGTTGGGATGGTGGGGGAGGAAGTTCCTGTTCAGTCAGTTCAGTTCAGTCGCTCAGTCGTGTCCAACCCTTTGCGACCCCATGGACTGCAGCACTCCAGACTTCATTTTATATAATTAGTCAATTAATTTGGTTGTCCCAGGTCTTAGCTGCAGCACGTGGGACCTTCATTCCCTGAACAGGGATCGAACCTAAGCTTCTGCATTGGGAGTGTGGAGTCTTAGCCACCGGACCACCGAGGAAGTCCCCTAGGTTTAATTTTTGAGAAGTTAAAGGTGAACCATTTGTTTTGACTGCCAGGTTGTCAGACAACCTCCCCAGACTCTAAGGATATGACTCTGTCATCTGTAGCAGGAAACAAAGTGAGGAGCACTTATCATCTGTGTTTCTAGTCTCATCTCCTCCGGGGTAAAAGCGTCTTTTTCTGACAGGTCGTGAACCTCTTTCCTTTGTAACTCACCTGGTAAGCACCAGATTTTCTGGAGAAGGAGATGTCAGGAGACTTGTAAACAGGGGTTCTGAATCTTTCTGGGCGGTGGGTGTCAGATGAGCCAGCAACATCACGTTAGGGGTCTTGGTGGTGGGATTGGAAGAGCAGATGCCTACGGTCACCCAGTTGGCTCGGTTATGAAGGTAAATGGATTCCCCTCTCCTGTTGACCTGAGGCAGAGAAGAGGAAGAGGGAAGTTCTGATAAGATCTGTGGCCTCAACAACCTCACTTACCCAAACAGTGTAGGAATAAAGGAGAGATGAACCATGATGCTATAAAGAAAGCTGAATGCCGAAGAATTGATGCTTTAAAACTGTGGTGTTGGAGAAGACTCTTGAGAGTCCCTTGGACTGCAAGGAGATCCAACCATTCCCTCCTAAAGGAGATCAGACCTGGGTGTACATTGGAAGGACTGGTGTTGAAGCTGAAACTCCAATACTTTGGCCACCTGATGCAAAGAGCTGATTCACTGGAAAAGACCCAGATGCTGGGAAAGATTGAAGGCGGGAGGAGAAGGGGATGACAGAGGATGAGATGGTTGGATGGCATCACTGACTCAATGGACATGAGTTGAGAAAACTCCAGGAGTTGGCGATGGACAGGAAGGCCAGGCATGCTGCAGTCCATGGAGTCACCAAGAGTCGGATACAACTGAGCAACTGAACTGAACTGAGCTGAACTATGATGCTTTTGCTCATGTGACTTCTTGGAGATATCACAGTGAATAGACGTGGTCCCTGATCTCTGGAGTCTGCTGGTGAAAATGAACATTAAACAAGTATGTCACTAAGTGTCTTATGTGTTATTGAGCACAAGTTCAGGGTACTGTGCTGTGGGGTGCATGACAGAAAACTTGACTTAGTGGGGAAGAAGGCAGGTATGTGTGTAACTACCTTTCTCAGAGAAGATATGTTTATTATAAATTGTAGCAGACAATTTACAGTCATATACTGTTCTATGTTATAGTCCATACAGCCAAGTGGTTCTCACAGAAGTCAAACTCTTGTATCCATAGTTCAGTTCAGTCTCTCAGTCGTGTCCGACTCTTTACGACCCCATGAATTGCAGCACGCCAGGCCTCCCTGTCCATCACCAGCTCCCAGAGTTCACTCAGACTCA
>NW_011494811.1:4469638-4469964 GCF_000754665.1 Bison bison bison
AAAGAAATCCCAGGGCTGATCTCCTTCAGAATGGACTGGTCGGATCTCCTTGCAGTCCAAGGGACTCTCAAGAGTCTTTTCCAGCACCACAGTTCAAAAGCATCAATTCTTCGGCGCTCAGCTTTCTTGACAGTTCAACTCTCACATCCATACATGACCACTGGAAAAACCATGGCTTTGACTAGACGGACCTTTGTTGGCAAAGTAATGTCTCTGCTTTTGAATATGCTATCTGGGTTGGTCATAACTTTCCTTCCAAGGAGTAAGAGTCTTTTAATTTCATGGCTGAAATCACCATCTGCAGTGATTTTGGAGCCACCAAAAAT
>NW_011494811.1:4470272-4470493 GCF_000754665.1 Bison bison bison
GCCATAAGGGTGGTGTCATCTGCATATCTGAGGTTATTGATATTTCTCCTGGCAATCTTGATTCCAGCTTGTGCTTCTTCCAGTCCAGCGTTCTCACGATGTACTCTGCATAGAAGTTAAATAAGCAGGGTGACAATATACAGCCTTGATGTACTCCTTTTCCTATTTGGAACCAGTCTGTTGTTCCATGTCCAGTTCTAACTGTTGCTTCCTGACCTGCA
>NW_011494811.1:4470900-4474514 GCF_000754665.1 Bison bison bison
TGTACAGTTCTTCTGTGCATTCTTGCCACCTCTTCTTAATATCTTCTGCTTCTGTTAGGTCCATACCATTTCTGTCCTTTATCGAGCCCATCTTTGCATGAAATGTTCCCTTGGTATCTCTGATTTTCTTGAAGAGATCTCTAGTCTTTCCCATTCTATTGTTTTCCTCTATTTCTCTGCAGTGATCACTGAGGAAGGCTGATATGAGGACATATCTAAGTTATCGAGAGCTGACTGCCTCCCCCAGTGTTCTTTAAAGCTTGAAAATGATTATTTGAGAAAGGTCCAGAAGAAAAATAAAAAGATTATTAGGAAAGAAGCACACAGAAGGTGAATTACATCAAAACATGACATCACGTGCGTTTTGGGGTATGACTTAACCATTGGTATTCTTAGAGGCGTCACCTCCCTCCCTATGACTTCTTGGAGGTGAAGAGCTCTCCCATCAGTGCAGAGGACTCTTGTATGTTGTCATTTCTATGTAGAATCAGCTGAGGAGCTGCTTAAATGGGTGTGTTCTGTGTTTGACTTGGTTGTGACACTTTGAAGAACTTTAAGGGTATGCCCTACATAATTTAATTCAGTTCTCCATTTCTCTGTCTGAATTTTTTTTCTTTTCTTTTTTGGCATCTCATAGCACGCAAAACTTCCAGGACCAGGGGTCGAAAATGTGCCCCTGCAGCGGAAACACTGAATCATAACCACTGGACCATTATGGAACCCTCTGTCTGAATAGTTTAATATTGACTGTTTAGAGGAAATTTAGAACCGCTCCCAAATGCATTGAAGTGTAGTTTCATTCATAATGTAGGTACATTTTTAGGAGAAGGAAACTTTGCTCCTTGATACAATTTAACAAATATATTTTCCTTCAGAAGTAAGAAGGAAAATGCATTTTAATCCCTGGTTGTGTCATAGATATTATTCTTTAAAATGTCTCCTAAGTTAAGAAAGGAGTTATCCGAATGCTTTCCTGTGGCAGAGTATTTTAAAATGACCATACTTTCTTTGTGTGATTTTGGGAAGATTATAGAATAATTTCAGTAGAGTTGGGACAGAATTTCTAGGTTAGAGTTTGTTGGGGAAATTTGAAGTGAATTTTCCTTTTACATTAATTAGTTTAGATTGTTTGAAGTTCCCAAACTATCCCCTTTAATTCTATCACACAGTCCCTTTTAAAATATTAAAATAATTTTTCCAACCTTTTCCACTGTCTTTGAGAAAATTAATTATGAGGTTATCATAACTTAATTCAGGGTTTAATTATCATTTACCTGGATAAAATTGCTTTCTAATATGGGAGGAGATACAAAAGGGGCGTATTCTCCTCCATTCAACATATTTTGAAGCTCTCCTGGATCCTTGGAGTCTGGGACACAGATGTCATCTTTCTCATCGATCCTTGTGGGAGATTTCCTGTTACTCTTCTTCATTGTGCTTACGTATAAACCTCAGGAAAATGAAGGAATGGACATACAATGAATAGAGACAGAGAACATTTAACACAATAATTAAGTTGCCTTACTTATTCATTAATTCAACATATTTTATCCACATTGATGGTATTCCAGGCACTGCGCTGGGCGCTGGAGATCCATCTGAATCACACATAATACGCCTGCCCTCAGATATACTTCCTATTGGCTTAGATGGTAAAGAATCTGCCTGCAGTTCAGGAGACCCAGGTTTGATACCTGGGTTGGGAAGATCCCCTGGAGAAGGCAGTGGTAACCCACTCCAATATTCTTGCCTGGAGAAACCCATGGACAGAGGAGCTTGGCGGGGTTGCAAAGAGTTGGATACGACTGAGCGACTAACACTTTCACTCACATGTAGGTCACTCTCTCTGGAGAGACAGAGTAAGCAAGTGAAAAATAAAATGTTGGATGATAAGGGTTACACAGACTCTGGATCAGATCCATACGACAAAAAAGTGTCTGGGGTGTTGTGCTAGCAACAGGAATTAGGGTGGTGAGGGGAAGACTCTCAGCATATTTCCCCTTACCCAAACCATTATTTTCTATCTTCCCAATAATGCTACCACTATCCTTCCTGTATTGCATAGGTCTCAAGCCCTTTTATTGTAAGTAAAGGGCTTACTAACCTGAGACCATTTCTTCCTAAAACATTCATCTATGACTGAGGCTTAGTGAACAGTGGATTCTGTCTAGTCACTGACAGCTCTGCATCTCCTGCTGTCTCTCCGCTCTCTCTTCACAACTGCTTCAACAAACACAGTGGCTCTACATCATTGGATTTGATCTTTCATCTGCCAGAAATCACAGAATTCCAACAAGGGAACAAGGCCCCAGAAGGCAATTCTGTTCAAGTCTTCAAAAGATCACTCATTCCCCTTCACAAACTCCATGGCAGTTCAGAGGAAGGGTCCTTAATTGGCAAGTGGTAAGCCCTGAATATTTATTTCCACCTCAGTCCTTTCTCAGAGATCCTTCTCTTCCTTTCCCTGGCCAAGCTAGAGGGTAGTGAACATGTCTCATCTCCTTCCCAGCCAAAGCTTGGGGGCACAGAGACCACTGCTGCTTGATAGCCCATGAATATGTGACTCCGCGAATTTCCCATCAGACCTTCTGCTGTTGACAACACAATGTCCCCTTCCCAGCCCAACTTCAGTGCATCTTACATGAACACAGGGGAAGTAAAATTAGCCAAGAGGAAGTGAGAGTCCAGAGGAGCCAAAACGTAGATAGAATGAGACAGAAGAAAGATCATTCAGGAATAAAAGAGAGACAGAAAATGACAAGCTGAAACAGAGAGGATCAGATCAGATCAGATCAGTCACTCAGTCGTATCTGACTCTTTGCAACCCCATGAATCACAGCACGCCAGGCCTCCCTGTCCATCACCAACTCCCGGAGTTCACTCAGACTCACGTCCATAGAGTCAGTGATGCCATCCAGCCATCTCATCCTCTGTTGTCCCCTTCTCCTCTTGCCCACAATCCCTCCCAGCATCAGAGTCTTTTCCAATGAGTCAACTCTTCGGAAGAGGTGGCCAAAGTACTGGAGTTTCAGCTTCAGCATCATTCCTTCCAAAGAAATCCCAGGGCTGATCTCCTTCAGAATGGACTGGTTGGATCTCCTTGCAGTCCAAGGGACTCTCAAGAGTCTTCTCCAACACCATAGTTCAAAAGCATCAATTCTTTGGCGCTCAGCCTTCTTCACAGTCCAACTCTCACATCCATACATGACCACAGGAAAAACCATAGCCTTGACTAGACGAACCTTTGTTGGCAAAGTAATGTCTCTGCTTTTGAATATGCTATCTAGGTTGGTCATAACTTTCCTTCCAAGGAGTAAGCGTCTTTTAATTTCATGGCTGCAGTCACCATCTGCAGTGATTTTGGAGCCCAGAAAAATAAAGTCTGACACTGTTTCCACTGTTTCCCCATCTATTTCCCATGAAGTGATGGGACTGGATGCCATGATCTTTGTTTTCTGAATGTTGAGCTTTAAGCCAACTTTTTCACTCTCCTCTTTCACTTTCATCAAGAGGCTTTTTAGTTCCTCTTTACTTTCTGCCATAAGGGTGGTGTCATCTGCATATCTGAGGTTATTCATATTTCTCCCAGCAATCTTGACTCCAGCTTGTGTTTC
>NW_011494811.1:4474704-4475338 GCF_000754665.1 Bison bison bison
CATGTCCAGTTCTAACTGTTGCTTCCTGACCTGCATATAGGTTTCTCAAGAGGCAGGTCATGTGGGCTGGTATTCCCATCTCTTTCTGAATTTTCCACAGTTTATTGTGATCCACACAGTCAAAGGCTTTGGCATAGTCAAGAAAGCAGAAATAGATGTTTTTCTGGAACTTTCTTGCTTTTTCCATGATCCAGCAGATGTTGGCAATTTGATCTCTGGTTCCTCTGCCTTTTCTAAAACCAGCTTGAACATCAGGAAGTTCACGGCTCACATATTCCTGAAGCCTGGCTTGGAGAATTTTGAGCATTACTTTACTAGCATGTGAGATGGGTGCAATGTGTGGTAGTTTGAGCATTCTTTGGCATTGCCTTTCTTTGGGATTGGAATGAAAACTGACCTTTTCCAGTCCTGTGGCCACTGCTGAGTTTTCCAAATTTGCTGGCATATTGAGTGCAGCACTTTCACAGCATCATCTTTCAGGATTTGAAATAGCTCAACTGGAATTCCATCACCTCCACTAGCTTTGTTCGTAGTGATGCTTTCTAAGGCCCACTTGACTTCACATTCCAGGATGTCTGGCTCTAGGTCAATGATCACACCATCGTGATTATCTGGGTCATGAAGATCTTTTTTG
>NW_011494811.1:4475438-4481670 GCF_000754665.1 Bison bison bison
TTTTTGTACAGTTCTTCTGTGTATTCTTGCCATCTCTTCTTAATGTCTTCTGCTTCTGTTAGGTCCATACCATTTCTGTCCTTTGTCAAGCCCATCTTTGCATGAAATGTTCCTTTGGTATCTCTGATTTTCTTGAAGAGATCCCTAGTCTTTCCCATTCTGTTGTTTTCCTCTATTTCTTTGCATTGATTGCTGAAGAAGGCTTTCTTATCTCTTCTTGCTATTCTTTGGAACTCTGCATTCAGATGTTTATATCTTTCCTTTTCTCCTTTTTTTCCCTTCTCTTCTTTTCACAGCTATTTGTAAGGCTGCTGTAAAGAGCAATATTGCATAGGAACGTGGAATGTCAGGTCCATGAATCAAGGCAAATTGGAAGTGGTCAAACAAGAGATGGCAAGAGTGAATGTTGACATTCTAGGAATCAGCGAACTGAAATGGACTGGAATGGGTGAATTTAACTCAGATGACCATTATATCTACTACTGCGGGCAGGAATCCCTCAGAAGAAATGGAGTGGCCATCATGGTCAACAAAAGAGTCCGAAATGCAGTACTTGGATGCGATCTCAAAAACAACAGAATGATCTCTGTTCGTTTCCAAGGCAAACCATTCAATATCACAATAATCCAAGTCTATGCCCCAACCAGTAACACTGAAGAAGCTGAAGTTGAATGGTTCTATGAAGACCTACAAGACCTTTTAGAACTAACACCCAAAAAAGATGTCCTTTTCATTATAGGAGACTGGAATGGAAAAGTAGGAAGTCAAGAAACACTTGGAGTAACAGGCAAATTTGGCCTTGGAATACGGAATGAAGCACGGCAAAGACTAATAGAGTTTTGCCAAGAAAATGCACTGGTCATAACAAACACCCTATTCTAACAACACGAGAGAAGACTCTATACATGGACATCACCAGATGGTCAACACCGAAATCAGATTGATTATATTCTTTGCAGCCAAAGATGGAGAAGCTCTATACAGTCAGCAAAAACAAGACCAGGAGCTGACTGTGGCTCAGACCATGAACTCCTTATTGCCAAATTCAGACTTAAATTGAAGAAAGTAGGGAAAACCACTAGACCATTCAGGTATGACCTAAATCAAATCCCTTATGATTATACAGTGGCAGTGAGAAATAGATTTAAGGGCCTAGAACTGATAGATAGAGTGCCTGATGAACTATGGAATGAGGTTCGTGACATTGTACAGGAGACAGGGATCAAGACCATCCCCATGGAAAAGAAATGCAAAAAAGGAAAATGGCTGTCTGGGGAGGGCTTACAAATAACAGAGAGGATGGAAAACAATAATCAGCCACATTTATTTAGTTCTTGCTTTGTGGCACGCTATAACAGCTTTATGTGTGCTATCTCATTTGATTCTAAAAGCAATATGAAGCAGCATTATTAAGATGCTCATTTTATACATCATGAGGCTTGGAGAGGGAAAATAACTTAGCCGAGCTTTTAAGTCCCCACATCACGAATCAGAACCTCTCAGACTGATGAGAGGAGTTTATGTCATTGCCTACGGTTCAGTCCTGCCTTGAGTGCTTGGAAAGATGGACAGGAATAATAATACAAGGAAGAAGGAAGTGAGAGGTTGGAGGAGGGAAGATGGATGAAAACATCAATTGGATTATTGGGGGCCTAAATATATGGGGATCTCCTAGGATATGACAAGAAATCATAAGAAAAGCATACTTTCAGATGAGAGAAAGGATGACAGAGGAAGGAAAGCAAAGGTCAGCAGGCTTTCAGGTCAGGGTCATCAGCAATATCACAGCAGCTATTCACCCTCCATTTCCCAGAGCAAGTGTCATGTCACTTTCATCCCTCTCAGCCCAGACAGACTCTCTTCTGCCAGTTCCCATGTCGCTGCCTGAGGTCTAGAAGCGTTGATCCCTAAAAGCAATGTCTTTGGTACAGCGTCTTATCTTTCCCAGAAGAGGAAAAGAGAAAAAGAAAGCCTGGAGGGACTCCCTGGTGGTCCAGTGGCTAAGACTCCATGTTCCCAATGCAGGGGGCCCAGATGTGATCCCTAATCAAGGAACTAGATCTCACACGCTGCAACTAAGAGTCTGCATGCTGCAACCAAAGTATCCCATATACCGCAACTAAGACCTGGTACAGCTAAAAACAAAAAAGAAAAGCCTGAGAAGGAGAGCTAAAGGCAGAGAGATCAAGAGAAGTAGTTCCATGTGGTCCCCTCCTAACCCCCATATGCACCATCAACTCTTACCTCAACTCAGGGCCAAGCCACAATCCTTTTGGAGGCAAAGTTTTAACTCACTTCAGTTTGGGCTTCCTCTTTTTCATGATGAAGTCTTTTGTGAAGGAAACAAAAATGGAAAATAAGGCATATATAAAGGAAGAAAATGTCAACACTAATCCTTACTTTCATTTCACACATGAGATCCATGCCTTAGAAAGAGTTTCATTAACTCTATCAGTGGTCAGAGAGCTCCTGTCTATATTTGAGCTGAGCTGTTTTCGATGGTCTTGATCATGGCTTTCGGTGAGTAGAGCCAGACAATCATGAGTATGTAGCTTGCAGCAGGCCTGAAACTGCCAAATAAGTGAAATCGTGGGTTCCTATAGTCAGTGAGGATATTTGATAATATGAGGTGGCTAGTAATATAGACTCAAATAACCATTGTGCAATGTAGGGTCCTGAGAAGCCTGGATATTTCTTCCTATAAAGAGCCAGAGCACCCTATTCAGCCCTCTAGATTCCCAACTGGTAGTTGTGTATATGCATACACTTACACAGGCTCATCTCACCACTTCATCACTAGTGTGTAGTTCTTATGCCATATATTGAGAATCACTGTAGACAATCCTTTTTCCTCTCCATAAAATTCTGAAGTAACCCCCTTCAGGAATACTTGGGACCAGACCAACTACAAGTGTAATTGCTCTCAGAACTCAAGTGCTGTAAGACCAGCGTGGAAACTGGTGTGGTGGGGATATAAAGGATTCTGGAGTCAGACACGAGGTTCGTATTTGGGCTCTGTCACCGGCTCCTTTGTGACCCTGGCATGTTACTTAACATCTCTGAGATTAATTTCCTCATCTGTACAATGAGGATAAAACCATCCGCCTCAACTCAGTGTTGGGCCCACCGGACACAATGATGCTTAAAAAAACACTGACCAGCATGCCTACCACACAGGGAGCACCTGCATGGTGCTCACACTGATGCACCACACCTGACCCCGCGTCCAGAGGTACACTCTCCCCATTGTTTGCTGGACTGGGTTCCTTCTTGATCACCGTTAGTTTCATAGTTCCCAAGTTTCATTCATTCTACGGAATGCATTTTTCCTCAGCTTAAAAACTGAAATGGAGTATGTCTTGTGATCACTCTTCACAGGGTGTGTGTGTGTGTGTGTGTGTGCAGGGGGGAAAGAATCTCCTGGTGGTTGTCACTTGGCTGCATATGTCATGGTTGTTCATGTTAAATTATATACAAAGGTTGTACTACCTGGGTTACATTTAATTGCCATTTAAAATGTGATCTTAATGAATATCTTGGAGTCTCTTGTTGACCCTTTCTGGTAAGATTAAGAAAGTTTCAGTGTGAAACTCGAAGAATGCACATCAGAGGCTTGGAAGAAGGCCCCAGAGACTAGAGTGGAGCACTCCTCTAAGAAACAGAGGGTGAGGGCACAGAGGGTGATAGATAAATACCATGTGGAAAATTCCAAGCTGTAAGAAAGCACTGAGTTATATAAGTAGCTGCATTTTTCTTTCTCATTGGCCCATAAAATAATATGTTATAAACGATGGATTTTAGATTTGATAAAATGTAGTAGTTGACTCTTGCTCATCCAGAAGTGGGTGATAAAGTGCACATTAAAAAAAAATCACTCTGACAAAGTGGCAACATCCACAGGTTGGAGGGTGTACCTGCTGTGCACAAACGCATACTATTCTGTATAGGCCCTGTGGCCCTTTCCCAGTGCAGTCATTTATGTGGCTCCCAGAAACCCTGGATATGAGAAAAAAGCCTCCAGAGGGCAAATGATCTCTCAGGGGAACAAGAGCAGCTTGAATCCAGGGCCACCGAGAGGGAGGAGAGAATAGAGGAAGGAAGGGTTCCAGGGGACTGGCCACCAAGAGCAGGCCTGGCCTCTCGCATCCCCTTTGAACCGTGGAACAAAGGGTGGGATCAGCCAAGGAGCAGGAAATGAAATAGACTCTTTTATCTTCTCTGATGTGATACGATTTTTGAAAATTGTTTGTTGCTAAGCACTTGTTCTGGAAATGCTTTGGTACTTTTGGATTATGCGTATGGCTGGTAAATGTGTGTGAATGTTAACTAGTTTTGCTGTAACTGTGGTTTGAGATTAACACTTTGTACACCAAAGCCCCCATCCCTAATCTCTTCAGTTATCTCGGTTAATTAGTCGGGACAGCAGTATTTAACAATTCCTAAAGTGTATGAATTCTTCTGTGAAACCAGTTGTATGGCTGTGCACGCACACAACACATTTTGTCAGTGCTTCAAAAGCAGGGTCAGCTGCTTACTAGGCTTACTCTTAATACCTAAAGATAGTATTAAAGTTTTGGTATAGCTCTGTCTATATCAATATATATGTATTTCTCTCTCTCTATATATATATCCATAGACATATATACCCTATATCTGTAAAACTAGAAGTTTTAAAATTGTTTCATATATGTAATATATACTAATATTTTCCCATGACATTAAATATCAGTATTTTTTTAAAAAAACAGCAGTAGTTACTAATCATAGTGTGGACCTGTATGGAACATCACAATCTCCTGTAAGATTTACCAGAACAAATTGCACCCAATGGTTCAACTGGTGTTTGGGAAAAGATTTTCCCTCAAAGAGCAGTAGATGACTCTAGGTTCACCCTCTGAAGGGCCCCCGTGCTCTGCTGCGCTTTCTCATGGGGGGATCACGACGAGCAGCCGCTCATAGACCCCAGCGTCTTAGCCAAAGAGCAACCCTTTCAGAAATAATGTGATTAACTCTGGTGATTCACAATAACTCTAAGTTGTGTAGGCTGGGCTTTCACAGGTGGCTTTTGTCTTTCTAATAATTTTATCCATGGATAGGTTTTCCAAATAGTTTTATTGAGATATAATTTATGTACCATCAACTTCACTCATTTAAAGGGTTAGTAAATTCGCTGATTTTTGGTGCGTTTACAGAGTTGTGCAGTTGGCACCATAATCTCCGAATCTTACTTTTAGAACATTTTCATCATCATCCATGGATAACGTTTTAGTCAGGATAAATGTAAAACATGAATAATGCATTTATCTCTCTCTTGGATCACGCTGTGACTGTTGAATTGTCAGAGTGAATCATGTGAACATGGCCCTGATAATGAAAAGTCAGAGCAGAGCTGTTGTGGGGGAAATTGGCAAAAGCTGAATATTAATAAGCTGAACATTTATAGATTCTATGAAAATATTTTAAGAGTAAAAGAAGACTATTTATGCAAATTCTTTATGAAAGTTGATACTCTTTTGCTTTACTACTATTACATGTGCAGTAGAGGTCTGTCTACAACATAGAAGTCAAGTAAAAATAAATTTTAGTATTAAAAATAGCTTAATCACATTAAAGGGTCAATGAATGTATGGATTATGGCTTTACAATCAATATGTGCTGAATTAATGTGTGAATTAAAGCAGAGAAACAAAGTAGGGTTGCTATAGGCCACCGTGGAAACACTAGCGTCATTTCACAGATTCACAGAACGCTTTGTTATATTATATTGTACAAGGATGGTGCATTAGTTTTCACCATCTAAGTTTATATTTTTTCCAATAATCTATGCCTTTCACCAGGCCCATTAAATGTCTTATACATCTAATTAAGCAAGTGAGATACGGAATGATATTACAGAGAAAGTTGTTTTGTGTGTTGTGGAGCGAGGACAACATAAAGGAATCGAGTTCTATTTGAGATGAACCCTACTTTATCCTACCACTTGCAGATTCTTTGCATCCCTTATTTCTTTTAAAAAACCAATATAATATTGTAAAGTGCTGCTGCTGCTGCTGCTAAGTCACTTCAGTCGTGTCCGACTCTGTGAGACCCCGTAGACGGCAGCCCACCAGGCTCCCCCGTCCCTGGGACTCTCCAGGCAAGAACACTGGAGTGGGTTGCCATTTCCTTCTCCAATGCATGAAAGTGAAAAGTGAAAGTGAAGTCGCTCAGTCGTGTCCGACTCTTAGCGCTG
>NW_011494811.1:4481770-4515689 GCF_000754665.1 Bison bison bison
TCTCCAATGCATGAAAGTGAAAAGTGAAAGTGAAGTCGCTCAGTCGTGTCCGACTCTTAGCGACCCCATGGACTGCAGCCCACCAGGCTCCTCGGTTCATGGGATTTTCCAGGCAAGAGTACTGGAGTGAGGTGCCATTGCCTTCTCCGATATTGTAAAGTAAAAAATAAGAATAAAAAAAATAATTAGTGCTTTATCCCCTCAGTTTTTCTTGTTTCTCTTTTTAGTTCCAGTTAAGTGGAGATTAATTCAGCAGATAGTTAAATCAGGTTGTACTTTTCTGCAGAACTATAGTACAGATTTTCATCTGAAAAGTATTGTTGGCTACTTTTAGTAAAACAAAACAGATTCCAAACTAAATCTGATTACAGACCAGAAACCAATGCCAGGATTTTAATGGGGAAACCAAGCACAGAGAAGCAATGAGAAATTGTAACATTTCAGGGATGGAATTACTTCAGCTTTGCTCTAGACTTCCATGATGTCACTAGGACCTCCCCCATCTGGGTAATGTTTCAAGAAAGACCAAGGCCCTATTAGTGCTAAAAATAGTATAGCTATAAGGTCTCTTCACCCTGTGATGGTGATGATGATGTGGTTATTGGTTACTGGGAAATTTCTGGACGTTTGACAGCTTGAGTTTTAATGGAAATTGGGAAGTGGAGAGAGTGGGAGCCAATGTGGAAGTGGTTTTGGTAGTTCTTCTGACCACTGAAATCAGAGAGGGTTTCTATAAATGTCCCTGAAAATGTTCTACGTGTTGGCTGCTTACTACTTTCATGGAGGCTTTGCCCTACCCTCACTGGCATTTTATTCTAAAACATTTTCAAAGCTGCACCAAAGCTGAAAGAATTCCACAGTGAACACCCAGGTACTGACATGTAGATTCTCCTGTCTTTTCCTTGTGTGAGTGTTGTTTCTGTAATTATGTGAAAGCTCTTGAATGATAGGTTTACCTGTCACATATTGGAGCTGGTCTCTGTAATACTACTCGGCGCTTGGAGATTCATTCCTTGTAGCACTTTGAAGCAAAGCATTTACTTAGATTTCCCCCCAAGATTCTTAACACAGTAATAAACACATTTTTAGATTGGTCCATCAAAATCCTAGGTTGCAATTGTAGTTGAATCTGAGATGATCTAACTGTTATGGGCCCCCTCTCTTCTGACAATGTGGCTCCAACGAACCTTTCAGCTTTGAACAGAAAAACCCTTTGTTCCAGATCTCTCCCATTTGAATGATCTAAAACGACTATCTCCATAAACTCATTCAATTCAGTCACTTGTGGGAGAAAACCAGGGTAACAGTTTGAAAAATCAGAATTTAACAATCATCCAGAAAACTTGTTTTAAACAAAGTCTCAAATTATGTTTAAGAAGTTCAACAGGTATTAAGAATCTGAGATTTCTTGTTTGTTCCAGTTGAAACCAGAAGGAAATGAAACTATAAAGGAAAAGGCAAAGACGGAAAGAGGGTAGACATTTTGTTCTCCCTCAGGTTCACACTAAAGTAGCCGGAAGCAGGCAGTCACTTACTGTGGAGAAGTGAGGATGAATTAGATCTCTGGAGATCTCCTGGATGTCTACTAGGAGAATAGTCTCCAAATAGCACGTTTTCAACTCTTCTCACATTTCTTTGGCAGAAGGTGCTTTCAGTCTACTGGGCAGGCAACTAACCACTTAGTAAAGAACACAGGAGGCCAGGCTGCCCTGGCATTGTTCTCAGGCTCCCGCATCATAAACAGCTGACATGTCTCTGAAGTAAGAGCAGAGCAGCCCTGAAAGTAGCCCCTGGGCTTAGATGTGGCCAGCACTCCTGGGGAGCCCGCACAGCTCCAGAGCTGCAGTTCTAGTTGCTGTGTGAAGATTTCAGAGGCTTCCTGGAGAGAGAAGACCACTTAGTCACAGGATCACCACGGAAAAGACACCGTACGGAGGAGTTGAAAACACTATCATTTATCATTCAAGTGATAATTTGTCCTTCGATCTAACTACATCCCAATTTTCAGAGACCTTAAACATACTAATATTTAGGTCACTTTGAGCTTCTGTGAAGAAAAACTTCAAAAGAAGGTGATATTCTTAGAGGGCAGAAGCCTCTTTATACCTCAGTTCAGTTTAGTCTCTCAGTTGTGTCCAACTCTTTGTGATCCCATGAACTGCAGCACGCCAGACCTCCCTGTCTATCACCAACTCCCAGAGTTTACTCAGACTCATGTCTATCGAGCTGGTGATGCCATCCAGCCATCTCATCCTCTGTCGTCCCCTTTTCCTTCCGCCTTCAATCTTTCCCAGCATCGGGGGTCTTTTCCAATGAGTCAACTCTTCACATGAGGTGGCCAAAGTATTGGAGTTTCAGCTTTAGCATCAGTCCTTCCAATGAACACCCAGGACTGATCTCCTTTATGATGGACTGGTTGGATCTCCTTGCAGTCCAAGGGACTCTCAAGAGTCTTCTCCAACACCACAGTTCAAAAGCATCAATTCTTTAGCACTCAGCTTTCTTTATAGTCCAACTTTCACATCCATACATGACCACTGGAAAAACCAGTGTTTTTCCTTTGTTGGAAAAATAATGTTTCCGCTTTTTAATAGGCTGTCTAGGTTGGTCATAACTTTTCTTCCAAGGAGTAAGCATCTTTTACTTTCATAAAGCATCTTTATACCTCAGCTTCTAGTACATTCTGACCCAGGCTGTGGCAGGCACCCAACCCAGCAATTGTTTGTTGGATGAACGAATGAATGTAATGAAGCACACGGCATCTCTCTCTGAAGATCTCCTCCCTCTTGAAGAAACATGATTATTTGTCTTTGCTTTTCTGTGTGGCTTTCCTGTCAGACTGTCCTTCTTCACCTTTGCGTTATGGTTGAGGGCTGCAGGTGCTCACCCGTCTAGCCACCTGCTCACCTGCTCCTGAGGATGGAAGAGCGTAAGTGGGATAGTAACCAATCACTCAGGACTGGAGGGTGTTACCTCGGTGAATTCGCTTCACTTGGGTCACCATATTGCAGGCTCAAACACTTGCTTTGCACAGAGAACATTCAGTCTCTCAGAATAAATATCATCTGAGTTTTTGAGTGGATAATAGGGTTCCTATTTCCTTAAGAACTGTTTAACTTCCATTTGGGACCAGGTGCTGGGGTCAGGGAGATTACAGCATCTACTCCCATAGGATATATATCGGGGCAGCTTTCCCAGAATTGAGGACTGGATGTATCATTGGGGTGTCTACTGGTAATATCTTTCCATGTATAACTGGCTCAGTCTGCCAACAAGGACAGCCTCTTCATGTGCGAGATCAAAGGATTTCCTGTTATTTTTGCCTCAGACACTCCCTTTCCTGCTTCTATCCTGAATGTCCTCTTCTGGATGGACAAACTCTTCTTCTAATTGTATGAGTATCATTGGCTAGATTTCTTGTCACTCATTTCTTCATTCAGCATATTTGTTGCATGATCACTGGCCATTTTCTGTGCTTCCTGCATCAGGGCCAGGAAACATTTTTGCATAAATCTGATCTCACCTCTTCCATGTTGTTGTTACTAATTCTGATGTCTTGATGAAATGCTTCCTTTCTCACTTCCTTTTTTTTTTTCCTAACAATATCTTAAAAACGTCAAGAAACAGCAAAGGAGGGAAATAAAAATCATGGTATGTTTTAAATATTCATCTTTAAAAATTAATGTTTTCTAACATGCACAGAGTACTAAATCATACTTACAACTGTCCTTGGAGATGATGCCATAGTTCTGAGTTCGAGGAACTCTGCTGAAGTGAGGTCCGTGCCAATTAGCCTTCTGCCCTTGTCCCTCATGAGATGTGCCCGCTTGCTCATGCCTGCGTGGGGTCCCCTCTGCTGCATGCTCTAAGCATGGGATATGAAGTTTTCTTTTCAGCTTCTGTCTCTGGCTCCCTGCTGAGTACTATCCAAGGTCACTTCTGTCGGTAAGTTTAGTGACGAGTACCTACTATTTCCTAGGCACCCTGTCAAGCTGGGGCTATAGAGGTGAACAGTCTCTGCCATCAAGTGGAGGAGGGGTGGTGCCAACGGGGTGCAGTGAGAAGTGGAAGCACAGAGACGGGCCACTGAGTCCAATCTGGGGATTTAGGGAAGGGTTTCTGGAAGAGTTAGTGTCCAAGGTTAATCTTGAAAGATTAGCAGCCTGAGCAAAGGCACTGAGGCATAAAATGACACGGCTTGAAGGGGAAACTGCAAATGGTTTGGTGTTAAGTGAAGCGGGAGGGGGAAAATGAATGTGGATGACGGAGGGGCTAGATCATGGAGGACTTTAACTGCCCCGACTGGGGCTTGGACTTCATTTGTTGCAGCAGTTTTCTCATAAGGAGTTTTAGTACAGAGAGATTTATGCTCTGGATCAATCACTTTGGTAGCAGCGTGAAGGGTGAATTCGGGGAGGGCGATTCCAGAGGCGTACAGATGAAGATGGTAGCAGTGGGACTAGAAATGAGTGGGTTAATGTAGGAACTATTAGTAGAGTTGACAGAACTTAGTGACTAATCAGATGTGGGAAGTGAGAAGAAAGAATGACTCAGAGGTTTCTGGTTTGGGAAACTTGGGTAAATGGTGGTGCCATTAACCAGGAAATAAAATACAGGCAGAGGAACAGGTGTAGGAGGCAGGGAGGGTGGGTTCCGTGTGTGCAGGAGCCCCTGTCTAGAGTGGGGCCTTGTATTCAACAGGTGTTTACTAAATAAGTCTTGTTTTCTTTTTAAACCTTCAGCGGCTTCCCATGCTATCAGGCTATTTGACATATATCATAACACCCAAGAGCCTATACACGTGTGGGCATGATCTCGCTTCATCCTGGCTTCAGTTGTCTCCAGCTATATTTTATATCCCGCCCCCTCCCTCATCATGCTTCAGTCTCCTTTCTGGAGTTGTATTCTTTAAGCCCTTTCCTCTGCCTGAATGCTTTTCTCTCAGTTAACATGAGGTGCTTATTTTCTGCTCTGAGCTCAAATATCACCTGCTTAGAGAACCCTTTCCTCAGTTCCTGGACAAGTGACTGCCTCCCAGCGCCAAATCCACCACTGTATTCCACAGTGCTGAATACAGAGCTGGGGCTGGAACTGGGAGCTGGGGCTGGAACTCAGCTAACTACATTTCTCTTTTTTCTTTGCCAGCTGGCTTCCTGCTAGGTTCAACAATAGGTTGCATTAGACTACAGGGAACTTGGAAAGCAGAGGGTGGGAAGAAGGGACTTATGTTCCTTCCGGATTGTTTTTTGATTCTCTGCGTGTCACCCTGGCAATGGCAACTGGTTCTAGCTATTCAACATCTGGGCAGTGCCCTTTCCTTGGAGGGTTGAGCCCTACCTCCCAGGGATCTGACCTATGAGCTTCCAGATTCTGATAATGCTAACCTTTTCCTCCTATCTCCCCAGCCCTAGCTGTGCTATCTGCTTCCCATAGTTATTATCTCTGACATCTCAGAGTTTCCTTTGTGCTTTTCCAGATGTCCAACACAAATTTAACTTAGTGCTCCTACACTGAAGTCTCAGTGTGAGTTCTGCCTTTCTTAACTGCTGGACCCTGACACTACTGAAGATGATTCAGGCCTCCATCCAGCTACTTTCTAACATATAACAGGATTTTCTTCATAGACTTCTCATAATCTGTATTTACATTTTTTTTGCTTTTTCATCATGTCTCCTTTTGGATACTAGAGTTTTTGTCTCATTTATTATTGTATTCCTGGAGTCTATCATGGAGTCTGGCATACTGTAGGAACTTAATATATGCTTGTTAAAGAAATTATTGAATTATTACAAAAGACTACAGGAGAAATATTGCTGACTGTAAAAAAATAGCCAGACTTGAGCAATTTTTTAACCTCTTGGTTAAAAAATTAATGAACTCTATAATAATGCAACTCTATAACAGAGAGTGGAGGCCCATGCTTCTTATAAGGCTGTTAGAATACAATGCATTATTTAACACAGATCTATCATCATTGGGATAACAAGATACACAATTTATTTTCTTTGAATTTTATACTTACATAAATCCCCACTTTCTATAACTAGGAATGATAATAACTTACCTATTAGGGTTTCATGAAGATCAGGAGTTAGTTATGGGTTAGATCCAGAAAGTTTTGTTGGTTAGAAAATAACTTCAAAAATAAAAGCCAACCAAAGAATCAACTTGTTGTAACATGCAACATCACTTAATAGCATTTATTTTACAATCTTTTATTTAAATATCAACTATAATACTAAGACAATCAATCATAATATGCCATATATGCATAATTCTAAAATGTTCAGTTGCTCAATCGTGTCCAACTGTTTGCAACCCCATGGACTGCAGAACACCAGGCTTCCCGGTCCTTCACCATCTTCCAGAGCTTGCTCAAACTCATGTCCATCGAGTCAGTGATGCCATCCAACCATCTCATCCTCTGTCGTCCCCTTGTCGTCCTGCCTTCAATCTTTCCCAGTATCAGGGTCTTTTCTAATGAGTCAGCTCTTCACATCAGGTGGCCAAAGAATTGAAGCTTCAGTTTCAGCATCAGTCTTCCTAATGAATATTGAGGACTGATTTCCTTTAGGATGGACTGGTTTAATCTCCTTGCAGTCCAAGGGACTCTCAAGAGTCTTCTGCAACACCACATTCAAAAGCATGATGGTCCAACTCTCACATCCATACATGACCACTGGAAAAACCATAGCCTTGACTAGATGGACATTTATTGGCAAAGTAATGTCTCTGCTTTTTAATGTGCTGTCTAGGTTGGTCATAGTTTTTCTTCCAAGGAGCAAGCGTCTTTTAACTTCATGGCTGCAGTCACCATCTGCACTGATTTTAGAGCCCAAGAAATAAAGTCTGTCACTGTTTCCATTGTTTCCCCATCTATTTGCCATGAAGTGATGGGACTGAATGCCATGATCTTCGTTTTTTGAATGTTGAGTTTTAAGCCAGTTTTTTCATTCTCTTCTTTTACCTTCATCAAGATGCTCTTCATTTCCTCTTCGCTTTCTGCCATAAGGGTGATGTCATCTGCATATCTGAGGTTATTGATATTTCTCCTGGCAATGTTGATTCCAACCTGTGCTTCATCCAGCCTGGCATTTGGCATTCTAAATTAATTTTGCTCAAATAAATGCAAATAGATTATATGACATGGACTTTCCCTGTGCCAAGTGGAACAATCGATCTTTAACTTTACAATTAAATTTGCCTTGAATCTACTTCAAATGTGTATTTTATTATTTTTTTTACCTTCTCTAACCCAGAAGGAAGAATGTTCCTTTCCTTCTCCAGCCTAAATGGGCCATCAGGATCCTTAAATGCAACTCTTCCTTCCTCTTCTTTCTCCACCTGGAACCGTACTCTCAGATTTTTAATATGCCCACTACTATTGTTTCTCCTTTCTCAGAACTCACAAACAAAAATCTTTCCCCATCTTGTTACTGGTTCAAGCCACCATGCTGTGCCTGTCTTTCTTTTCTCATGCCCACGTTTCAAATAATTCAGTCATGATTTCTATTTTGCTATCTGGTTTTTGCCTTTCACTCAGGATTGAAATTGCACTCTTGTAGCTCACAAATGATTGCCTGATCAGTAGATTCTTTTGAGCTCTCATCCTTCTTGACATTTCTTTTTGACAGTTGATTATTCTTCCTGGTGACTCAGAGGTAAAGAATCTGTCTGCAATGCAGGAGACCTGGGTTCCATCCCTGGGTCGGGAAGATCTCCTGGAGAAGGAAATGGTTACCCACTCCAGAATTCCATGGGCAGAGTGGCCTGGTAGGCTACAGTCAATGGGGTTGCAAAGAGTCGGACACGACCTAGCAACTAACACACATCCTTCCTTCTTGAAACTCTCTTCCCTGGTTTTGGGATATTACAGCACCCTGTTTCATCTGTTCTACAGTTTTTCCTTTCATTCCATTCATGGCTTTTTCCAGCAACACTCCAAAATAAGATGCTCCACAAGCCTGTCCTGTTGGCAAGTCCTTTTTTGATAAACTTTCCTATTTACTCTTACATTTCAAATATCACCTTTACATGAGTGATCCCCAAGATTACATTCAGCCAGCATCTCTTTTGTGAAATCCTAACCTATATTTTCAAATGCCAACAGGACATGGCGACCTTAGTGCTCCTCTAGCATCTCAAACACACGTCTAAACTTAGCAGCTCCTGCAGAAAATCCACTTCTCTGACTTTATTTTTTGGTTAATTGTTGAACATGTTCCCAGTCAGCCATGACAAGAGACTGTGAATCATGTCTTCTTTGTCTAACTTCCTTTCCTAAACTTTCCATCACTTATAAAATTCTTTCGATTTTTCCTGTTCAAAGGTGCTTTCAGCTGTCATGACCTTCCCATCACCATCATCTCCACCACTATAGTTAAGGCTGTCATCACTCCTCACCTGCACAATCACGATCAGTTCTTAATTGGTGTCTCTCTTCAGTTTTTCCCCCAATCCAGTCTATCCTATTCAATGCTGCCAGAGCAAATTTTCCCAAAAAAAAAAAAAAAAGGCTCTGATCCTAATACTTCCCTGATGAAGAATCTCTAATGGTCTAATTGTCTCTAGATAATCTAGACTCCTTACCCTGGCACTTGAGAACTTCATAGTATGAGCCTCAAACATGTACTTTTTGGTCTTACAAATATATCAGTTTTCTGTTTCTATGGCTGAGTTTTTAGGAATATGGTTTCTGAAGCCAGATTGTTAAGTCTGAATCCTGGCTCCTCCTCTTATTAGCTGTGTCACCATGGACAAGTTCCTTAACCTCTCTGTGCCTCAGTTTTCTCCTTATAATAGGAAGAGTAACAGCGTTGCTGTGAAAATGAAACATATGAACACTTAGAAAAGTGAATGGCACATAGTGAGCTCTGTATAATGTGTTTCATGGAACAAATAGTTACATACGCCTACACTTATGTACATATGTCAGAAACTCTAAGGATTTGGGGATGTCAGTAAACAAAACAAACAAAAATCATTGCCCTTGTGGGTCCTACATTCTGTAATAAAAATAAAAATTATTATTAATTATACATAATTCTATTTTTGGAATCCCCTCTTTCTGCATTATTTTTACCCCTTGAAATCTTAAAAGGTTCCCATCCGAACACCTCCAACTCTTTAAATCTGAGTTACATGAACAGCATTTATCGCATTCTACAATTCTATCATGTACTATGAAACAGCAAACACATCAAATATTATGCTTACTTGCACACATTTTTTAAATCTTTCTTGACAGAGTATAATGTCAGCTTTATCCCTATTCATCCTTGTAAAACTCAAGCACACAGTACATGGTTCATAGATGTTTCTTGGATGAATGGAGGTAAAGAACTCTTTGCATGGGTTTTCATTTGACCTCAATTGACCTTATCTTTTTAAATTGAAAATATACATTTAAAATATAGAACCTTTTATTTTCAACTTTGGAAATATCTAGTATCACTATCAAATATTTATTGTTCACAACTTGACTTTATTCATCACCACCATTTAGCTTCTGGTTCACTAGTAAACTAAGTTTGTTGTTTGGTTCACTAACTATACTCTACAGCATGTTAATGTCCCAGGTTACCACTGTTTGAAAAGTGCCCTTAAGTTTTTGTTAAAGAAGACATGTGGACAGCATATATTTTAATTGTTGTATTTTCTGTGATCATACAGATTTTCCCCATTTCTTACTTCTGATCATGATAAAAAAAAGTCCAGGTACTCATTGGAAATTTTTTGGTTCATTACTTATTTTCCCTCCTATTCCAAAAAACTGTAGATGTTTGATTTGTTTCTATGACATCTGAAATAAAAATTTAGTTTCTCCAGCTATGGCTGGGAAGACCAGCGAACAACTGCAGGTTCTTCCCTACTTTCTTAGTCTATATTTGTACAATGCTACAGTAATATATAGACTGATGCTGCTAAGTCACTTCAGTCGTGTCCGACTCTGTGCGACCCCATAGATGGCAACCCACTAGGCTCCCCCATCTCTGGGATTCTCCAGGCAAGAACACTGGAGTGGGTTGCCATTTCCTTCTCCAATGCATGAGAGTGAAAAGTGAAAGTGAAGTCGCTCAGTTGTTTAAAAAAAACTCCTTTATACCACTTCACCTTGCTAAGCCATCTTAACTACTGCTTTTATCCAAGCAGCACCCCATCAGAATGGCATGATAATCTTCTCTCTCTTCTTCTAAATAACAAGGCCAACACAATGGATTTTAAATAATGACCAAGGATTTTTTTTATTCATTAAGTTTCAGTATCATTACAGAAAATGTTATGGTACAGAGTTGTTTAACATTGTTTTTTCTTTGCTCTTGATTTCCACATGAATGCTGGTAACACTAATATCTGTACAAGATCAGTCTTTGATTTTATTTTTTGTTCTGTACAATTTTAAATGTATTGGTTAAAAAGGCTGTCAGCACTTAAGGAAGCATTTTTTCCCCCAGTTTGTTTGTTCAAATAAAAGGTATCCAGTTACTGCCCAAGAGTACTGTGCCACGAGGCTACTGGGACGAGAGACGCTCCTCCCCGGACGCTCTGCGGGGATGGCGCTCCTTGAGGCAGGGCGGGCCGCCACCCAGTCACTCTTTGTTTGGCACTGTGCACATAAACACGAGATACATGATAAAGAACAAGCAGAAGCTCTCCGTAAAGCAGTTATGAAGCGTACTAAGAAGGGAAATTCAAGTGTTGCCTACGCTAGTATAAATAAGCAGACAGCCTTGATTTAAGAGCATAAGTAGTTGTATTTTAAAGATGAGAAAAACACAAGTTCTGCAGGCACCTACCGCTGTCTACTAAAAGCTATCGCTATCAGACCTAGCATTGAACACACAAAGCAATTTGCAAGAAAGGAAAAATTTGCTTTGATATAATCAGAATAGAGTTGTCTGTTAAGATTTATTTTTAGGTGTTTTTTTCTTTAAAAGGTATTTAAATTTTTTTGAAATATAGTTCAAGATGTTGACTATACAGATTAACTTTTATCCAAATCAGAAAAACTAGCTGTGCCGTTGCATATTACAGGATACAGTCAATGATATGTGGACATGCATCAAAGCTTTCTCCCACTGGTGACCATCATAGCCGTCCGATGACCATGACGTCCACCACCTCGCCCTTGTGGAGCTCCACGTACTGCTCTGTCTTTGGAGGAAGCATCAATAATCCGTTGGCGCTGCGCATGCTCATCAGACGGCTGCTCATCTGATTACCTAGGAGGAAATGCCTTATTACAGCGGCAGCAGCATCACAGTGTATGCACGTGGAGCCCTTGTAGTTCTTCTCAAAATAAAAACTGACGAACAGAAACACAGGTCTTCAAGAGGAAGAAAGATGATCCGACTTCCCAGATTCTTTTTCAGGTGACCTAGCTACTGTATCCTACTACCTTCTCATTGAACTTTAAAAAATAAACACTACACACTATTGTTTAAGAGACCGAAATCAAAATTTTATAGCACTGTGGAAAAGGCCACTGAATTTCTCAATTCAGGCTAACGTGTGATGTGTGTCTAAAAGAGAGGCTTTTAAAACCTATTAAAATAATTATGATAATAACAGCAGTGGCTACCATTTCTTTTGTATTTACTTAAGTACCAGACAAGGTGGTAGGCATTTTACTCAACTACTTTATTTAATTCTCGACACCTCAAAAGAGGTTAGGGAACTTGCCTATGGTCCTACTAACTAGATGGTGGCCAATTTGCAAGCAATCTCTGATGACAAAGCCCGTGTACTTACTCACTGTGCTAACTGATGTTTGCACTTAATAGGATCTTTGTTTAAATTTTTTCTGGAATTGCATCAAAAGTCAGGTAAAATATGACTAGAGAAGTTAGGGATAAAAATTTAAAGTCTACAGCAGGTAACTATAGAACTCAACTAGCAAAGTTGATTTCTGAGTCCTTAGAACTTACCAATATCTAGAGTATAGTAAAGGCTACAGAGAATCACAGTCTATTTGGGCTTTAATGTCACATTTCAGCGTGACACAGCCATAGTCCCCTCCTTTTCCTAAAACCAAAGTTGTGCTTAGAATTTACTGGTTGAACAAACAGATAAAAATCTTCTATAATTCTAGATTTGTATTTCAAACGTTTGTCTAGAAATACAGTTCCAAGGAATAACTGAACAATTATTAGTCTTTTCTACTCTTGTCCTGTTACGCCACACTGTTTAGGAATAACTTAACATCTAATCTCTCAAAAGGGAAAATGTACAATAATTACAAAATTAGGTATACTCAAGGAAGGAGGTTATATATAAATTTGTGTTTTAACAGAATGGGTGCAAAGAGATGCCTGCAGGTATGAATGACCAACCTGTGCTCTGTGCCCAAGGCAGTGGTTCTTGGTGATGCCAAGTCAGTATACACCGATGGTATTCTGGGCGAGGATCCAGTTTTACATCACATGATAACTACAGGAAAAAGAGGAAAGGAAAACAAACTCAATCACTCTTAAACTTGATCATTTCTTAAAACTACAGGGTGGTGGTGGTCGTGCAAAAAGCACAATGGACTGGGAATATCCTGGCATCCCGCGGTCTCCACCACAGCCACCTTACGTTCTTAATACAGGAAGTCCAGAGGTTGGGTTGCTCTGGTAAAAAGAGAAAAGAAGGCCAAGAAGTTGGTATTTGCAGTAGGGAAAAGGGTAGATAAAAAATACAAAGTCTGTTTTTGAAGTCTAATTTGACCTATGAATTGAGAAATTAAGGCAGATATTTTAATATTGAAAATAAAGGAGGTAGACCTCAACAAACAAGCTCAATATACATTTATCTGCCTATCCATCCATTTGTCCATCTATCCATCCATCCATCAAACAGATTTATTGAGGTGCTACTTTAGCAACTCATTCATATACTTATCTTTAATATAAAAGGGATACTTTCATTTTTTAAATTTTCACTGGAGTGCAACTAATTTACAATGTTGTGTTAGTTTCAGGTGTAAAACAAAACAAATCAGTTACACATATATCTCCTCATTTTTAGACTCATTTCCATGTAGGCCATTACAGAGTATGGAGTAGAGTTCCCTGTGCTATACAGTAGGTCCCTACTATCTTATATATACTAGATACAGAGTAGTGTGTATAGGTCATCCCAATCTTCCAATTTATCCCTTCCCTCTCCTTAATCTCTGGTGAGCTTCCCTGGTGGTTCACTGGTAAAGAACCTCTTGGCAACGCAAGAGACATGGGTTTGATCCCTGGGTTGGGAAGATTCCTTGCAGAAGGAAATGGCAACTCACTCCAGCATTTTTGCCTGGGAAATCCCACAGATAGAGATCGCAAAAGAGGTGGCTACAACTTAGCAACTAAACAACAACAACACAACCTCCTTACTCCCTGGTAATCATAAGCTTGTTTTCTACATCTGTAAGTCTATTTATGTTTTGTAGGTAAGTTCATTTGTACTTTTTTTAGGTTCCACATATAAGTGATGCCATGATATTTGTTTTTCTCTGTCTGACTTACTTAACTCAGTATGATAATCTATAGGTTTATCCATGTTGCTACAAATGGCGTTATCCCATTCTTTTTATGAAAGAGCAATATTTCACAGTGTATTAAAAAGCAGAGACATTACTTTGCCAGCAAAGGTCCATACAGTCAAAGCTATGGTTTTTCCAGTAGTCACATATGGATATGAGATTTGGACCATAAAGAAGGCTGAGTGTAGAATCGATGCTTCTGAATTGTGGTGTTGGAGGAGACTCTTGAGAGTCCCTTAAACTGCAAGGAGATCAAACTAGTCAATCCTAAAGGAAATCAATCCTGAATATTCCTTGGAAGGACTTATGCTGAAGCTGAAGCTCCAATACTTTGGCTACCTGATGCAACTCATTAGAAAAGACCCTGATGCTGGGAAAGATTGAAGGCAGGAGGAGAAGGGGACAATAGAGGACGAGATAGTTGGATGGCAAACTGACTCGATGGACATGAGTTTGAGCAAGCTCCGGGAGATGGTGATGGACAGGGAGGCCTGGCGTGCTGCAGTCCATGGGGTCGCAAAGGGCCGCACACGGCTGAGTGGCTGAACAACAATAATTATTCTAATTAGACTCTCTCTCTGGAATCTAGACTAAAATTCAATTCAAGGGTGTTTCTCCTTAATTAAATCACACTCAACTCTTTCATGTGATATTCCTTATGTTTATACGCTACTTCATATCTACTGAGGGAGTAACTTGCCCTTGTTCCTAATTTATTCTGTGCTTACCTGAGGACAAAAATCTCTGTCTTTCAACCTCTCCCCATGGGTGTGTGTTCTCCAGTTCCAAACCATAAGAACTATCGCATGGTTGTGTCATTTGCTACATGTTTAAGCTTCTCCCCCCAGTGGCACTGACTGACTGGCTCATGGACAGCAGTGCAGTGGAGCAAATACTACGCTGTGAAGATACCAGCACCTATTCCCAGTCTTAGTGTTAACTGGTGTGCTGTACTGGGAAGCTATTTTGCTTTCCCATACCTGTTTGTTCAGCTACCAAATGGGATTGTTTGTTTTAAAGGAGTATATTTATGTTAATTTAAGAAATAAGAACTGCATCAATTTGAAGTGAATGAATTTTTTTCACAGCCTCACAAAGACCTGTTCCTTTTGTAGCAAGAGATGAAGCTAATCAGGTTTTTGTGGTATTTTACTGAATTGCAGAATACTTTATTCACTAATATATTTAGTTGTACTGACATTATAGTTCTGGTATATTACATCAGTTAGCTGCAGCTTAAGAAAGCACCTATTTACTATGAGCATCAGTGCTTAAAACAATGATGTTCCACGAGTAAATATACACATATATTTTGGTGTAAGAACATTGCAAATTGTGGATGTTTTACTTTTTTTCCACTCATTCGAAATTGGGCAGTGAGCTATAGACTAGGAGTCCTCTGCTTTCTTTGAGTATTTTTCTGGTGCATAGTAGTCACCCAAGAGATAAAATTGTATTATTTGGTGTGGTATTATATGGTATGCTCTACATGTAAATATCTAATGGAGAGAATTAGAAAAGGAAAAAAAGAAAGGTCAATGAAATGAAATGAAAAGCCAGAGACTGGGAGAAAATACTTGTACAAAGCATGCCTGATAAAGACCTGTTATCCAAAATAAACAAAAAATTCTTAAAACTCATGAACAATCCAATTATAAACTGGGCAAAAGAAATGAGCA
This sequence comes from Bison bison bison, assembly GCF_000754665.1. Classification (NCBI taxonomy): domain Eukaryota; kingdom Metazoa; phylum Chordata; class Mammalia; order Artiodactyla; family Bovidae; genus Bison; species Bison bison. The sequence continues at coordinate 4,496,960 of NW_011494811.1, forward strand.
CCATATCAATGAAGATACACATATGAGAAGTAAGCATATGAAAAAATGTTCAACATCATACAGGGAACTGCAAACTAAAACAACAATGCGATACCACTAGATAGCTACTGGAAAGGCCAAAAATCCAAAACACTGGGCACACCAAATCCTGTTGAGAATGTGGAAGAACAGGGACTCATCACTGGGGCAGGAATGCAAAATGGTACAGCTACTTTGGAAGACATTTTGGCATTTCCTACAAAACTAAATATATCTTATCATACAATCCAGTAATCATATTCCTTGGTATTTACCCAAGTGAACTGAAAGTTTATGTTCATACAAAAACTTGCACACAAATATGTTCAGCAGCTTTATTCATAACTGCCAAAACTGGAAGCAACAAAGATGCCCTTCAGTAGGTGAGTGGATAAATGGTGGCATATCCAGAGAAAGGAATATTATTCTGTGCTAAAAAGAAATGAGCTATCTAGCCAGGAAAAGTCATGAAGGGAACTTAAATTCATATTACTAAGTGAAAGTAGGTAATTTGAAAAGGTTACATACTGCATGATTCCAACAATATGATATTCTGGAAAAGGCAAAACTATGGAGACAGTAAAAAGACCAAGGGTTAGTAGGGAGGGAGGAATGAACAGGCAGAGTGCAGAGGGTTTCTGGGTTGTAAGAGTGTGCGACACTACAATGGTGCGTGATATGTGCCAAGTCACTTAGTCGTGTCTGACTCTGTGACCCCATGGGCTGTAGCCTGCCAGGCTCCTCTGACCATAGGGTTCTCCAGGCAAGAATACTGGAGTGGGTTGTTATACCTTCCTCCAGGGGATCTTCCCAACCCAGGGGTCAATACATGTAATTGTACATTTATCAAGACCCATGGAATACACAACAGCAAGACTGAACCCTAATGTAGACTATGGACTTTGGGGGATAATGAATGTGTCACTACAGGTGCACTGATTGTAACAAACGTACCACTGTGGTACAGGACGTCAACAGTCGGGGAGATTGTGTGTGTGTATGTGTGTGTGTGTATATGTGTGTGTGTGTATGTATGTATGGGGTGGGGAGGAGAATACAGGAACTCTTTGAACTTTCTGCTGAATTTTGCTGTGAACCTGGATGTGCTATAAAAAACAAAATTTGTTAGTTAAAAAAGGGGAGAATATTTTGTCCTTCCTCTTTGTCCTGTCCATCTTTTAGAGAAGTGACCTCAAAGAATTATCTAGCATAGTAAGTAATTAATGTAAATATAGTATAATAAAGTTTTTATGGATCCATTTATATGGTATAAAAGGGCACAAAGAAGTAAATAATCAGCCTTCTTAGGGACACCGGGAAAGGATTCACAGAGGGCATGATGATGCCTGAGTCTTATGATTAAGGAATTTTCTAAGCTGAGAAAAGAGAAGGTGGTGGTTGGGAGAGACCCTCGTAGGAAGGCCATCTCATGCTCATCCTGGAGACAGTAAAAAGCTTGGTATGGTGAGAATGCAGGATGGGAAGTAGATAACACTGGAGGGAAAACAAGCCTTGGGATGGAGGGCCTTCTATGCTCACTTGAGTGTCTGAATTTAACCCTGGGGTCATGGGAAGCATTGAAGAATTTTAATTGGAGGTGCTGACAATGATTAGTTAGACAGAAAAGGGATTTAAAAGCAGGCAAGATTAGAGGAAGAGAAAACATCAAATGTTGGTGCCATTATTCAAATCAGGTTTATTTGGCTACAAAACACAGGGGATGTGGACGGTGGAGGGGACATTAGGAGAACAGTGAAGATCTGGAAGGCTGGAGTAAGGAATGGAAAAAGCTGATCCACAAGATATAAAAGGTTCTTTAGGGGGAATTTTGGCCCCTCCTGAGATTTGTAAATTGGAAGTGATAACTCGAAAAGATGTACACTCTTCTCCAGTTGTACTCAGTGCCCTGGGAATAAAAGTGAAGGACAAAAAGGGAAAACTGATTCAACTTTGTGGATTCTTAGAGTGATCGTAGTAGAAGGAAGGAGAGGAAAAAAAAAAAAACAAAAAACTGCGGGTGTTAGAAAAAGTTGAAGTGATACACCATAGGATTTAGGCTGGAGAAAAGGGTTAAAGCCAGAAGGGGCTTATGGACTGAGGAAAAAGGGTGAGGTGTTTAAATTCTTTTATATCTACTGGTAGGTAACTTGTCATTGTTCTTGAACTGTATACCAGAGTTGGTGAGTTTTGAGATGGAGTGCTTCATGGCATTGAAAAGGACAGGCATGTGAGCAGCTGAAGCAAAACTAAAATTATCAAGAATTATGGAAATAAAGCAACTGATGATAAGAGCTCAGGCACAAAAGAAGACTTTAAGACAACTGTCGAAACCCGAATGTGTTTGGAATGTTTGGTGGTGATAATATGGGAAGGTGAAAGCTCCAGGAGACTCGGCGGGGAGAGGTTGGACTAATTGCTGCACAGACTAGAGAAGAGAGTTTGTGAGAAAACAGATAACAAAAGGGGATCCTATTTGAGTGGAGGCCCCAGGTGACATGCTCTAGGCCCTGGCTGATACTGAGGGCCTGGACTCTGCTTGAGTCTTGTCAAAGCTTCCAAAGAGTGGTTTTAAAGGACCTTGACACTAACTCTTAAAAGTACTAGAGAAGTTATAAGCACTGATTTCATTAGTCTAAAAGACAGGGGCTTGAGCTCGTTTGCCCCACAAATTATCTGAAATTTATCATGTAACATTAAAATTCTTATGCATGCTGGTACAGATCAGTTTCAACTTCATTTCCCCAAAGTTTCTATAACCTACTTATAATTTTCATCTCCTAGTAATAATAAAACTGGCTTATTCTTCTTATAAATCATAGATAGTTCTATCATTTTCAATTTCTGTTTTAAATCAAACTACAGGCCATAATATTCTCACATAACAGGCATTCAATTATATCTTGTGAAGATCAATGACTAACCTTTTTTAAAAGCTGAATAATGTTCCATTGTACACATATACATCATTTTCCTTATCTGTTCATCTGTTGTTGGAAATTTGGGTTGCTTCCTTATGTTTGCTATCGAGGATAATGCTACAACGAATGGTGGGCTGCAAATATCTCTTTGAGATCCTGATTTCCATTCTTTTGGACATATATCCAAAAGTGAGATTGCTGGATCATATGGTAGTTTTACTTTTAATTTTTGAGGAAACTCCATACTGTTTCCCATGAGGCAACATGGATATACCTAGAGGACATCATACCAAGTGAAATAAGCTAGTTACAAAAGTACTGCCAGATTCCACTTACAGGAAGTATCTAAAACAGACTCACAGAGGCGAAGGATAGAACAGTGGTTGTCAGGAGCTGAAGGATGGAGGAAATGGGAAACTGTTGCTTAATGGATATACAGTTTCTGTTATGCAAGGTGAATTAGCTCTAAGGGATCTGCTGTACAGTATATTATCTATAGTTACGTGGTACTGTGCATTTTAAGGTCCTTTAAGAGGATAGTTTTCACATTAAATGCTCTTACCATGAAACAAATCAAAGAACATAAGGGCATTTCTGGAGGCAATGGACGTTGTTTAGTATCTTGACTGTGGTGATGGTATCATGCATGTTTGTGTTTGTCCAAATTTTTCAAAATGTCTACATTAAATATGTGCAACTTGTATATATAAATTATACCTCAGTAAATCTTAAAAGAAAGAAAAGCACTGGCTTAGGATTAGTTTAAATTTCCAGGAAAATTGTTCATTAGTTACACAGAAACTATATTACATAGTTAGTTGACTAGTAGTAAATCAAGTTGAAGTTAGTGTGGTGAGAAGGGGACTGTAATTTCTGACTGACTTTTACTACAGGTATAACTCCTCAGCCTTAGTAGTCCTTTTCCAAACAATATGGTCACCCTCTCCTTCTTTTTCTCTTTCTAGTCCTTTGACTGTCTTTTTCTGAACTGTTTAAAATTGATCAGTGGGGTCACAGAAAAAGTGATCAAATAAATTGCTATTCTCTGTAAGTTTACCTAGGGAAAAGGGAATTTTTATCCCTCCTTCCATAGGGTTTAGTATTAGTTTAGTATTCTATTGACCATTTTGTCATTACATATCCATTCCTAAATGGACTTCTAGCTGAAGAAAATTACTCCCTTTAGGAGTCGTGGAATAATGTGGGAAGGGAATAAAGGGGACTCCTTTCCCTTTGTTTTCTATCATGAAGAGAGGTATATAATCATATTTTCCCTCAAAATTGACTCAATGAACATGAGTTTGAGCAAGCTCTAGGAGATGGTGAAGGACAGGGAAGCCTGGTATGCTACAGAGGGTCGCACAGAGTAGGTGATGACTGAGTGACTGAATAACAACAACAACATAAAATTCTAGATGTTTGTTTTGGGCAGTTAAAAAATCATATCCTTATTTGTTATTAGGCTTCAGTTTTGGTTTCTGGTCATTAGCAAACATTACCCTGGCTTTGATGATGGTTGGCCGAGGATCCAAGATGCCTTGCATCTTTCTCAGCGCAGGCACAACAAAGAGATTGCAGGTGACCACGGCTGACACAGGATTCCCTGGAAGTCAACCAAGCAGTTATTTATAGTATACACTAGAAATTTGCCAAAAAAATCATGAATGTCTACACGTTCAGGTATCAAAGGGAATGAAGTGACTAATCACTAGTCTTCCTCTTTTGAATCACCTTGAATCCAAAAGGATGCCAGAATAGAGCTACAGTCAACCACATGGCTGGCTGTGTGTAAACATTCGGATTTACCAGTGAAACGCGACTTCTGATGCACAGAAGCTGCTGAACACCATTTATTTTTGCTTTCCTGAGAGCCATACATTGAAGCCCTTACTAATCAGTTTGTACTTGCTATTTTTAAAATGGCATAAAATTACACAGTAATACATAATCAGTGCAAAAAAATATTAGCAAGTGGGATAAGCATAAAGAAATTTATCCATAATCCTCCCTACCCAGAAATTTCTTTAAATTAAAAAATATAAAACGAAATGATTTAAAATGTGAAGGATTTGAAGGTGAATACTGTTAGGAACTGAATTATGTTTCCCTCAAATTCATATGTTGAAATCTTAACCCTCCAATGTGACTGTATTTGGAGATAGGACTCTTAAAGAAGTAACTAAGGTTAAATGGGCTTCCCAGGTGGCGCCAGTGGTAAAGAATCCGCCTGTCAATGCAGGAGAGGGTAGGGACATAGGTTCAATCCCTGGGTAGGGAAGATCCCCTGGAGAAGGACCTGGGAACCCACTCCAGTATTCTTGCCTGGAGAACCCCATGGACAGATGGAGCCTGGCGGGCTACAGTCCATAGGGTCGCAAACAGTCGGACACAACTAAAGCAACTTAGCACTCATGTGAAGTTCAATGAGCTTGTAAGGGTGAGGTTCTAATCCAATAGGACCGTGTCCTCATAAAAAGAAAAAGAAACATGAGGAGTGTACACAGAAGAAAAGGTCATGTGGAGGTGTTGGGAGAAATTGGCCATCTGTAAGCAGAGAGAAAGAGCTCAACAGAAACCAACTGAGCTGGCACCTTGAGCTTAGACTTCTAGTCTCCAGAACTGTGAGAAAATATATTTCTGTTGTTTAAGCCACCCAGTCTGTGACATTCTGCTTTGGCAGCCTGAGCAGAATAATACAAATGCCAAGTTCTTTCACAGTTAAAAGAAAAATTTGAGGAATTCAATTGAACCTCTCCAAGAAGAAATCTGGGTGTGTCATGCACTTCAAAGTCAGGTAAGGTGAGCTATGAAAAAATGATTGAGTGGAGAATAACAGATTTAGTTTCTTGTGTGGTATTGTTAACTAACAAAGCTGTGTGACCCTGGCAAGAGTTCCAAACCTTTCTAGGTCTAACTTCACTTAATCACAAAATAAAAAGTTTGGACAGCATGAGTCTCAATATCCCTGTTGTTTCTAAAATTATAATTTTACTGATACTTTCATACAGTGATATGTGACTCTCTGTGTGTGTGTGTGTGTGTGTGTAGTGGGGGTAGGGAATGGCTTGTGCTTTTAGATTCCCTTGGCCTGGTTATGTGATGCTAATTTCATCATCAAAATAAAAGGCAATGGCTGGTTTAGCCTATTACTAGCTAAAACCATACCTTTAATTTTGTTCTACCTACAAAAGCAGTTAAAAAGAGATTTTTTAAAAGTTGTAAAGTGATGAGTGACACAATTATTCCAGTAGACAAAATTGTTGTTTTTCTGAGTTATTCCACAGGATAGCAGACTCTTAGTGACAATTAACTGCTTTACCTTCAATCAAAATGTAAACAGATGGAAAGTTTTCTGGGAAAGCAAAAAAAAGGAAAAAGAAAAAAAGCTCAACAATGATTACAGTATTCCTGTAATGTTACTGCTTGATAAAATTACTCTATAAAAAACGAATTGGTTGATGTAAAAAAAAGAGACTGGAAGAACCAACACCAAAAATCTGAAAATAGTGGTTATTTCGGGTAAGGGAGATTATGGATAACATTTCTTATTGTTTATCTAAGTATTTTCTAATGTTTTACAGTGAACACGTTACTAGAGTAAGTTTAAAAAGTTAAAAAAAGAACAAGTAGATACACAAGACTTGAAAAATCCGATTCTGAGTTTTCAAATCCTTGTAAAAAGAACCACTTTGCTGGTTTTACAATCTGAACATGTGAATTGTTGCTGCCCTCTTTTGGTACCTTCAGGCTGAGCATAGAAAATGTCAGAGGAGCAATCTGAAAAGTAGGCTATTTAATTGTAACTTCTTTGGCAGATAAACAACACTTTGTAATGGCAAAACAGGCTCCCACTACAACATACTTTGTAGGTCAAGTCATATCTTCTGTAGACAACATAAACAGTCTCTTCTAAGCAAAATGAAGCTAGAAAGAGGTTATCCTTTCTCTACATAATGGTGTTCAGAGTATCTAGGGCTATATTAAAGGCCTTAAGGAGCTTTATACCACAGATAAATTTTGAGAATTAAAACTTTACTTACATGTCTTCTCTCTTAATATGACAGCAATCAAACCTCTTTTATGCTTATAGATAAGGGGCTTTAAAAATGTTTTTAAAGTTCTAAAATTTTTGGCCTGCCTTTACTTTCTATCTCTGAGATTTATTAACTATAAAAAAGCAAATAAGCATTCCAAAGCCACCAGACTTGTACATCTGAAAGGAATAAGTAGGTTATTTTTGGAAGTAATCTATGCCAAAAAATAGAGAATGGAACATTGCTTACAGATCAGAGGATAATATTAGAAGTTGAAAAAATAACAAGTAGATGCAATGTTGTATTTCGTTGTTGCTGTTGTTCTAGTATCTGCAGGGGTGATTCAAGGCCCTTTGAGCACAAAACTCTAGTTGTGGGAGATGATTATATTGCTAACTTTGACCAGTGTCCTGTAAGTGCCCCAGAAAGATGTAGTAACAGGTAACACTTATCATCTTAGGGTCTGAATTGTGCTTTGAAAGGTACTATCTAATTTGACTTTTGCACAAACCCTATGAAGCATATATTTGCCCTATTTTATACATGAAGAAATAGCTTCAGAGAGATTATGTGATTTGTTCAAGGTCATACAGTATGCAAAGCTGGGGCTTGAGCCCAGGTCTTTCAGATTCCAAATCATGTGCTCTGATAGGGGAGTGGTCACCTGGGGCACAAAAAGATTTTGGTTATTTTTCCAGAAAAAGCAAAAGAAAGTATTTAAGTTATTCTTACCTGGTAGTGCAAAGATTATTTTTCTTACACCATCAATATCTAAAGTTGCAAATGTCGTTGGCAGGCTAGAAGAAAAAGAGAGGATATTTGTTAGTGACTGCTAAGCACTTTGATGAGTAAATTAAATACTGCAGTTTTCTTGTTATATGGTCCTTCACACAGATCACTTACTCTCTAAAAATACTTTTCTGTTGACTCTCCTTTAAACCTTTATAACCTGCAGTGAAGCACAATTAAATTAATTTGTTTTTAGCATCCTCTGTTTTTAACCAACGCTTCCTGGTTTTCTGTAGTTTACTTTCTTTCCTTCTTGCCAGTGCCAAACAAGTGTATCCCAACCCCAGTTTCTCTAGTCCTTTAGTTTAACAATTTCGAATGCGTTTATTTCCTGCTGACCAGTAACAATCATTCTTTTTATCAGACGACTATCTGGTAAGACATGTCTATCAGATAACCGCCTATTGTTGAAGATGAGTATTTCTCAGCCCTTTAAGACTATACTCAGCAATAAACATAAAAGCTTCCCTATGAAGGGAATTTTTTGAAACATCAAAACAAAATATCACGACTAGAACAAAATTAAAGCAATAATGATTTTTAAAGTTTATTTTTTAATTAATTTATTTTAATTGGAGGTTAATTACTTTACAATATTGTGGTGGTTTTTTCCATACATTGACATGAATCAGCCACGGGTGTACGTGTGTCCCCCTGTCCTGAAACCCTTCCCACCTCCCTCCCCATCCCATCCCTCTGGGTTGTCCCAGTGCATCAGCTTTGAGTGCCCTTAAAACAATAATAATTTTAAAACATTCTCAAATTATGTTTCCTTAAGGGTCTGACAGGAATCCTCATCACAGGGGTGTGGGAAGGGGTGTCAGTGGCATGAAGGCGGAGGGCAGTAAATAAGAGTGGTTTTTTTTTTTTTCCTATAGACTACCCTTCACACAGACTCTCAGCTAAAATTTTTATTATATAAATGAAACTTGAATGATGCAAAATTTTAGGGAATGCTGAAATTTCCACATTATTAAAAATACTACCCAAACTGTTTTCCTTTTTACTATTTTCACTGATGAGCTGAATGAGAAAAGGATCACTCACGCACAACCTTTTGCAGCAATATGATGAACATTAACATTTTTGATGAATTGCAGCCATCATTATTAACCAATTCTACTCTGCTATGATACAGTGATATTGGGTTTAATACCACAATATTAAACCATAACACAACAGCATACACTGCAATGTTTCTACAGTTCTTGCTTCTGCTTTTTCTCGCCCTAGTGTTTTATTTTTCTGGGGTCCCCTTCATATGAGACTGCCATCATCTTGACCCTTAAAGCTGGCCTTAGGTTTGGGAACCAGAGAGTAGTAATAGCTATATTGTTAGAATGATAACAATAATAATAATAATAGAAACCACCACTTTTGGATATCTAAGCACTATATCCATTATTTCATTTAATTCTTAAAAAAATCCTATGAGGTGACAATTATTATTCCATTATAGATGATGAAAATGAGACTCAGAGGTTAAGCGATTTAGCCAAAATCACTCAGATACAAAATGGAGAAACAAAGATTTGAACCAAGGTTTTTCTAACATTATGGTTCATAATTAGATAAGGCTCTCATAGGGTATGCTATTAAGTGTTACTATATTGGTTTCATAACATCTATTTTTGGCTACTGAGGCCTTCCTTTTTTGCTTACTTCCTGATTCTTTGGTGTATTTTAGAAAACAGAGATTAGACTGTCTTATCTATTTATAGATACGTTATTTGGCGATTATTGTTACTGTGTGATGAAAATAATTTCCAAGGTACATTTGACTACAGCTATGTTCACTGCAGATGACCCATAAAAACCGTGATTGGTAGATCTGGTTGATAATATTCCAAATGCTTTTTGAGTATCTCTTTGTCTAAAATGAAAGAGGTTAATTGCATTCTGAATGCACTGTATGTGGGAAGAGCAAAGCTAAATTGTTCTTCAGCATTTTATATTTCTTCTTGTTCTACTATTAAGTAGCAATTACTTTAAATTCTTATCTTCAGACAGTATAAAATTCTGGCCAATTAAAGGAAGCCCATTTAAAGTTCTAAACCACTTTTTTATAGCAAACTAAACACCAAGAGTGAGGAGGGAACACATGACACCTTCCCTCTATGTATTTAAAGCTACTTTAAATCATCTTTTGAATCCTGCAGACAGGTACTGTGATTTCTCTAAAGATATTCATTTTTACAAGATTCCATTATAATAAAACATTGTGTAATTGTGCACTGCTATCGTGTCTTATTGCTGGACTATGAAGTTTCTGTTTAGGATCTTGAAAGCTATTGCCTTAAAACTCAACACCTGTTGTTCTTTTCCCTCTTGAGATTGGAATGTAACAGCTTTTAAACTTTAAGGCAAGAGAATAAATAGTAGGAACTGATGAACTCCTACAGCTGAAGTGAATGGTAATAACAGATTAAAAATAAAATGAGTATTTATTACATATCATAGGTGCTGAGATTAATTTAAATAACAGATATTACACAAAATTTCTCCCCTAGAGGTGAGGGCAAGTAATGTCAGCTTCTTTCTCACTGTAGAGAAATAATCAATTCAATTTTTGCAGTTAGTGAGAAGTACATTGACATACTCATGGGATGTTCTCTGTATTCTAATCATATTAGTACTGCCCATGGGGATAGGAATTTTAAAAAGTCTGTGTGTACTCATAGCATAAAGATATTTGCTTAAGACAAAATATTCTTAGTAAGAACGATCCTAATCCAACAGCTTCAATAGTAAAAAGGTCCTGTCAGTGGTGGCCATATTGGAGCAACTACAGAAATACAACACGAAGAATTCTGAATTCTGTTAGATTTTGGAAAGGCTTTAGGGATTATCTTAACTTGATACTTAACATAAAGCCCAATCCCTGTCTTAGAACTGACATGAGGTGCCCAATAAATCAGGGAGACCAGGAGGGCTGGCTTGACACTTAAAAAAGGCTTCTTTCTAGAAATTTCTGCCATTTCCTGGCTATTTCTGCTATCACAGCTCACTTGTAATAACTGGTAGGCCCCACCTCTACTCTCAGGGTTCACTTGAACACCCATCAGAGTATAACCCTGAACTAAAGCATCATCTCTGTTGTCCCAGATAGCAAGGAGGTGTGCGGAAATGCTCACCCACACACTGAGGCGTTTCAACACTGTTTTTATGTTTATGTATCACAGACTTAGAGAGCAGCAGTGGTCTGAACAGACAGGCTATTGCTTAAATACATGGCCACACACATTTTATCACCACCAATGTTTGCATTCTTTGAGGATTTATAATGGATCACAAAACCTGTAGCCACTCCTCAGGGAGTTATTAATTTTTAGGAGATATGCAAGATCTAGGTATGTGTTTACTTTTTTTTCCTCTTTGGAGGTAGTAAGCATTATGAAATACTATTCATGAAGTATTCTTGCAAAGAAAAAAAGTGAATCTGAATCTAATCAAACTTTTAGATCTAACTTCTAGTGTACAGAATATACTGGAGAGAGAGAGAAACAAGTCAACCACCACCACAAGGAAGTAATCAGCCAAACCTATTCACAAGGACAAAGGATTCAGTTTTTGTAACAAGTCAATGGCATACCAAAAATGCGGGAGCGGGGGCGGGTATTAAATGTTCTTATTTAATACAGAGTCAACAACCCAATACACTGAGTAGACCTAACTCAAATCCTAATTCAAATAAAACATACATAAGAAGGCATACTCTTCCTTGACATTCGGGCGACTTTTCAAATATGATTGGGGAATTAGATGATATTCAGGTGTTCTTATTTATTGTTTTAGGTGAGATAATACCATTGTGATTATATAAGATAATACTGCTGTTGTTATTATTAATATTTGAGATGTATACTAAAATGCCATGTCTAGAATTTGTTTTAAAACAATCTAACCCTCTGTTCTCTGAAAAAGGTAAAGGAAGGGATTGATAAAACAATTAAGGAGAAATGTTGATAATTACTGAAGCTGGGTTATGGGGTATACGGGGTTTCATTATACTCTCTGCTTTTGTATATGTTTGAGAATTTTCATACTAAAATGTTTTTAAGTGAGAGAAAGAGACGAAAAAGAGAAGGAAGGAACTAGACATGGGAATTAAAAGGAGAAAAGGTTTGGAAAGTTGCTTTGCTTCTTTTTAAACCAGATTCAGTGTTTAATAAAGAAGATGAATTCCCATTTCAGATAGGATATATACTTTTTCAAAGAACTTTAATACTGTAACATTCCTTTATTAGAATAAATAATCCATAATAGAAAATAATAGGAAAGCATTTAAAAACTTTGTTAGTCAAAGCAAGCCAAACCAACCCATATATTAGATAACAAGATTATTTTCATACCCTGGTTTCATAAAAACCCTGCCAAAATGGATCTGGGCATGAAGATCAATGTCCAGCACCTGCTTGAGATAGTCCTGCAAATATGAAAAATAATCACTTTACTTTCAAACATTTCAATATCAGACTTTCAGACTTTAAATGAAAAAAAAATGTATAAGATTGAAATGAAAAGAAACATCTATTTTAGTGAAGTTGATTTATGACAACTATTTCTTCATTCCTCATTCAGTAAATATTTATCAAGTATAATATATGTATGCTGAATATCAATCAATATACAGGGAGATGCAGCCTTGAACAAAAAAGGCAATGTTCCTTCCCTCATAGAAAGAACATTTCAATAGGAGTAGTTAGAGAGTACACCAAAGAACCACATTAACATACAAATTATTACTTGATAGGCTATTGTCTCTCGTTTAGGATAGAATTTTGTCTGAGAAAGGATGTTAATAAATATGGCTTAAGAAGTTGTGCTTGGGCAGGGAAGCTATGTGTATGCATCCCATGCTGCTCTGCTTAATGAGCTTGAACTAATGTGCATTCCTTGAGGAGAGACTTGGACATTCACCCAAGATTCAGTTCAGTTCAGTCGTTCAGTCGTGTCCGACTCTTTGCGACCCGATGAATCACAGCACGCCAGGCCTCCCTGTCTATCAAGAACCCCTGGAGTTCACTAAAACTTATGTCCGTCCAGCCATCTCATCCTCTGTCATACGCTTCTGCTCCTGCCCCCAATCCCTCCCAGCATCAGGGTCTTTTCCAATGATTTAACTCTTCGCATGAGGTGGCCAAAGTATTGGAGTTTACCCAAGATTCAGTTCAGTTCAGGTCAGCTGCTCAGTCGTGTCCGACTCTGCGATCCCATGAATCGCAGCACGCCAGGCCTCCCTGTCTATCACCAACTCCTAGAGTTCACTCAGACTCACATTCATCGAGTCAGTGATGCCACCCAGCCATCTCATCCTCTGTCGTCCCCTTCTCCTCCTGCCCCCAATCGCTCCCAGCATCAGAGTCTTTTCCAATGAGTCAACTCTTTGCACGAGGTGGCCAAAGTACTGGAGTTTCAGCTTCAGCATCATTCCTTCCAAAGAAATCCCAGGGCTGATCTCCTTCAGAATGGACTGGTTGGATCTCCTTGCAGTCCAAGGGACTCTCAAGAGTCTTCTCCAACACCACAGTTCAAAAGCATCAATTCTTTGGGGCTCAGCTTTCTTCACAGTCCCAAGATTACCGAGTCTAAATAAGTCAACTAAAAACTTAGGGAGGGAGCTCTAAACAGAAAGTCAAGGGAGTTTAATTGCTCCACCTTCATATTCTGCGACTACAAACACAACCAACCTAAGGTTATGATCAACCCAGAGCAATCTGACAAAACCTGATCTTCGGAAAGGAAAGGCAACAGTGTCTTGTAGTTGGTTTTGTAGATATAAAGAAAAAAATAGCAGTTTAAAAAATTTCTCCAAAGTAATACAACTTCTGTTACTGAGTTTCCTGCTCACTAATTCAAGAGAGTCTAGTATCCTACTAAAATATTAAATATTTCACAAGCTATGGGACACTTTATTTTTCAAAGCTATTTCCTTCTCTCCATCTTCTCAGCCAACATCATCTCACCTGAATTACTGAAACAGGCCTCTCTGCCAATTCTCCAATTCATTCCCTCGACAGTAGTGAGAAAGACAAATCTGATCAAATCACCATATAACACTTCAACAACTCCATGGTCTCCAGAAATAAATCTCATCTTTTAAATGATCATAGCTAGGATTCTTGTATTGATATTTTCTAGCCTTCTTTTGCCAATCATTGCTCTTATCAGGCAATCTGTTTCCCACCAGCCCCATTCCTCTTCCTCAGTCTCTTTCAACATTCCTACAAGTCTATATTGCTGTCAGTTATCACACTTTCTTGCCTCAAATCAAAAAGCAGAGACATTGCTTTGTCAACAAAGGTCCGTCTAGTTAACGCTATGTTTTTTCCAGTAGTCATGTATGGATGTGAGAGTTGGACTATAAAGAAAGCTGAGTGCTGAAGAATTGATGCTTTTGAACTGTGGTGTTGGAGAAGACTCTTGAGAGTCCCTTGGACTGCAAGGAGATCCAACCAGTCCATTCTAATGGAGATCTGTCCTGGGTGTCCATTGGTAGGACTGATGTTGAAGCTGAAACTCCAGTACTTTGGACACCTGATGCGGAGAGCTGACTCATTTGAAAAGATCCTGATGCTGGGAAAGATTGAGGCCAGGAGAAGAAGGGGACGACAGAGGATGAGATGGTTGGATGGCATCATCGACTCGATGGACATGGGTTTGGGCAGACTCTGGGAGTTGGTGATGGACAGGAAGGCCTAGTGTGCTGCAGTTCATGGGTTGCAAAGAGTCAGACACGACTGAGCAACTGAACTGAACTATGTATCAGGAATTCTATTTGTGTTAGAGACTCACTAGTGAACCAAACAGACAAGGTCCCTGGCACAAAGATGTCCTGTTATAGTTTACTGGTGGGGGAGACAGCCTAAAACAAACAAACCAGTGAGGAATATACTCTGAAGGAAAAAAGCAGGTGCTAGGATAGAGAACAGTGGTGTGAAGTGGAGAATAAGGAAAGACCGCTTTAAAACAGGTGGTGAGGATGAGGAGGACTCAGTCATGAGAAGTGTGGAGGCACAAGATTCCAGGCAGAGAAAAGTATATACAAAAGCTTCTAGAGCAGTAAAGAGTGTGTCTAGAACTGAAAAGACAATGGAAGGTAGTGAATGAGCAAGGGAAAGGCATAAGGGGAGGCTGAAGAGACAGGCAGAGGCCATACATGCAGGGCTCTCTAAGGATAATGATACAGACTTTGGAAAGCATATACACTCATTACATATTTGCTAAATGAATGAAAGTATTTTATTTTTCTTGAAAAAAAATCATCTCTGTTGTAAAAAATGCCCCTTTTCAATTCTGTTTTGAATATGAAATGCTTCATGTTTCTTGTGACAGAAAGCTTGTACCAGACATAGCAATAAAGCCTGAGAATCATCACTGCTCTTGTTTTTTCTATCTCCAGAAACAGCAAGGATCTCTGATGTTCTGAAAGCTAGATCCAGATATGAAGAAGAAACACGAATGAATGAAGGAGACTGGTCTTTCACTCAATTTAAGCAAGAACAAACAATGTCAGAAAAATTGTGAAAGACTTGAAATGGGTAAAAAAGATTATCTGGTGTCCAAATAACCTTCTGGGTTATTTGTGCCTTTCGCTATCTTTGAGCTATTCTACAAAAATTAATCTGCAGAAAAATAATAGTGAACATGATTAGTATCCAAAGAAATAAAAATTAATTCTGTCAGTAGAGTTGTAATTGACTATTCTCCTCCAGATATAGAACAATTTTATATCTATTAGAAAACTGATTTCAGCATTTTGGACTACCTGTGTCTGTGTTTTTTGAATTCTTAGAACCAATTGTAATATCTTACTAGTTCCTTCACTGATGAATGAGTTAAATAAAATCTTTGACACATGTTAATTTTATAAAATATGTATTTATGAGATTCATGATTTTATCTTTAAAAAACTATACCTTAACGATTCTGAAGGCTCCACAGAGACGCCATATTGATTTATCTGACAAAGCCAAGTAAAGTCGATTGTCAGAAAAGTGTACTTTATGGGTGGTTTAAACCTGGATACATTTTTCCTTGGTTTCTGCAGTGAATGCCAAGCAGCAATAAAACTTGAAAACTGCTAAATGCTGGTTTCTCTACTTTGGCCTCCTCTATTGATTTTGGTTCTATTTGTGTTTCTGTGCATGGTCATTAAGGTAGTCCCCCTTGTAGCAGCAGTGACTGAGAATTTGGTTTTATGATCTCACCATTTGGTGACTCCTATAAATGGATGATTGAAATCTATTCTCTGTTGGGTAAGAGGAGGCAGAAAATCTGGTTTGTTGGTTTTGTGAGTTTATTTGTCTTACTGTCATTTTGAACCTAAATCAATGAAGAATTTTTCCTTCCTCTGGGAAGGAAAATAGTTCTTTATTTGTAGACTGAGTAGTTTTTTGTTTGTCTCTGTGTTTACTCTTACTGTGTCACTGAAATTGTAGAGATGAAGCTATATATTCTTTACGTGGTTGTGTGACTATGTGTCTGATCCAGAAAGCCATTTATCTTGCTTTGAGAGTGTGAAATGTTTTCCTACTTCTGGAGGATATTCATAAATTATATGACTGTAAGACCACCATGCAAAGTGGGCCTTTCTCAGGGCACACTGCAGATTCAGGGTGTCCCCTACCTGTCTCTGCCCCTGGTGAGAGCAACACGAGAGCCTCTCATTCCCAACTCTGGTTTCACTAGGACTTGGAGAGAAGAGACCTGACCACAGGCCCACAATAAACTTTGCTTTGCCAGAGGGGAGAAAAACCAACACACCAAAACACTTCTATTGTCTCTTAAATCAAATCTAATTGATTTAGAGAGATTAAGTACTTACATAAATAGAATATTCCTAAAATTCCTAATTATTCAGATAATAAGAAAATTTATAATATTTTAAATATGCTATGCTAAAAAAATATTCTTCTTACAATTTCAAGAATCAAAGTTCACGCAGTTAAGGTAAATCTTTGGCAAATGAGACTAGCTTATTATTTTGGTTAATAAGTAAATCCAGCCATGCTCTTTCTCTTATTTATCAATATTAAGTAGGCAAATGCATTTTATTTTGTCCGGGTTTGTTTTTTCCTAAAATTATATAGATTAATTCATCAAAGAAGCTAATGTAATTCTTATATAAAACCTAAAATTTGGTTCAATGAAATTGAATCATTATTCTGACAAACTTTTAATTTCAATAGTAATTATGTTTGTAGAATGTCAGCTTGAAAATAATTTTCAAGATCTTTAAGTAATTTAAAATCTTGAAGTTATTAAATTGGTTAATTAATGAACAATCATGGGAAACCTAGATGATTTCTAAGTAAGATAGAACACTGGATCACTGTTTACTAACCATAACTTTAAGCCAATGTACTTTGCCTATTATTTTAATATGCCATAGGGAGGATATACCTTTGGGTTATGTTAATAAATATGTTTTCATTTTTGCTCCATTAAGAAGGTTAAAAAGGGGAGGTGTCTGCTCTACAAAGCTGTATTCTGTATGTATATGAACTTGGCTAGTCTGCTAAAATGGTTACATGTGATTTGTCAATTATCTATGTCCCCTAGTTTTCACTATGAGATAGACATGAGTTATTTTCTTAAATGTTGGAGTAATAATGACAGACAAGTGTAATTATGCATGTTCTTTCATTTTTCAAGGAAAAAAATTAAAGACATCCAATATTCAAAATATTTGGTCTCAGGACCCTTTATATTCTCTTAAATTAAAATCCATTAAGGATCCTTGAGCTTTTGTTTATGTGGCTTATGTCTATCAATGTTTACTGGGTTAGAAATAAAAACTAAGAAGTTAAAAGTATTTATTTGTTAGTTCATCTGGAAATAGCAATGACGAACTACTTCATGTTAACATAAGTAATTTATTGCTTATGCATTTTATAATTAAAAACTCTCTTTAATGTTCAGCTGAAGAGAAGTCAGGTAGATTCTCTTATTTGCTTCAGTATTCAGTCTGATGAGATCATACATCTTCCACACTGGAAAACTTGCTATTCACTCATGAGAGAAGGAAAATATAAAAGTCAGATAAAGACTTAGTTTTATTATGAGGATAGTTTTAACCTTGCAGACCTGCTTAAAGAATCTCAAGGACACTCTTGGATCTGCTGACCACTCTTAGTTCTAAAGAGTCAGGTTGTTCCAAAACATTAAAAAAAAGCATAATAAAGGATAAAAGTCTGAAAGTGACTTTGATTTGCCTTGGTTTATAATACCTGTGTTTGAAATTAAGCTGAGTATATATTAAAATTTTAGTAAGTTCAGTAAGTTTTCATGAGCTTACTTCTTGGGTTTACTGACCAATGCTTTCCCTGTGATATGTAGTGTTTTTCTTTTTGTGTAATCTGCCTTTTTGTGCTTTTTGTTTACTTTATTTTGTCTTTGATTGTTTAAGGAAATAAAAAAGCATAGCAAGCAGGTTCTCTATGCTTGTTTTCAAATATTTTATTGTTGCTTTGAAAAATTAGGTAACCAAGAACTGTTTCTTAGATATCCATGATCTTAATCAAGGGCCCATTTTATCTGGACAACTCTTTTGATTTTTCCTTCTAAAGATCAGACCAAAATATAGAAAAAAATTGCAGAATATTTTTTAAGCCTAAAACTATGTTTGAAATTTACTGCTGCTGCTGCTGCTGCTAAGTCGCCTCAGTCGTGTCCGACTCTGTGCGACCCCATAGACGGCAGCTCACCAGGCTCTCCCGTCCCTGGGATTTTCCAGGCAAGAACACTGGAGTGGGTTGCCATTTCCTTCTCCAATGCGTGAAAGTGAATTGTTCAGCTGTGTCCATCTCTTATGCTATGCTATGCTAAGTCACTTCAGTCGTGTCCAACTCTGTGTGACCCCATTGACAGCAGCCCACCAGGCTCCCCCGTCGCTGGGATTCTCCAGGCAAGAACACTGGAGTGGGTTGCCATGTCCTTCTCCAATGCATAAAAGTGAAAAGTGAAAAA
>NW_011494811.1:4515852-4520753 GCF_000754665.1 Bison bison bison
TACCATTATAAGAATTTCATGGAAAGAAGTTACTGTTACATCTGAGAAGAGGCTCACTGTGTGCTAGGTTAGATTCAAGCAGGTAAAATGTCATTAATATAATATTTCAGAAATTATATGCTTTATGGGAAGTGTCTGGATATTTGACAATGCTTATACTGTCAATGATGTGTTTTCACCTTCAGAGACAACACTAACCAAAATTTTTTATGAAATTGTTACATACTGTATCCAAATACAGAGTCTTACTTTAATATCTTTTAATATCTATTTTCTAAGGAAAGTTCCTGTTTAACTTTGATGCTGGCCTGAAGGCACTGCTGTAAGCTATAGTAAATAGTCTGTGTCTACAACAAAGACAGATCCAGAGCACTAGGAAAAAGGACCTTCATAGGAATTTTGAACAATTGATGCTTCAAAGAATAGTCTCTAGGGTATAGACCTCTGAGGTGATACAGCTCAGGTCACTTTTATACAGTACCAGTGGACCGAGTCAGGAAACCCAGGACTCTCTAGAATGGAAGCAGAAGGTGTTAAGAAAGCGACTGCTAAGCCAAGATCTTGCCGAACAAGAAACATAGGACTAAATGAAATAAGGGAGACAAAAAAATATTTTAACAAACTGTTTCTTTGGAATACTGTTGATTAGTTTTAATATTCTACCACTATATGGCTCTAGGAGCTATACTCAAGGTGACCTATATGATTAATTAATACCTTTGGTGCTAAATAATCAGGGCAAACCTATGAGACCAGCCCTTTTTTCTAATCATGTGGGGTGAGGGAGACATTGTTAGGAAGAACTGAAAGTAAAAGTTGCTCAGTCATGTCCGACTCTTTGCAACCCCATGGACAATATAGTCCATGGAATTCTCCAGGCCAGAATACTGGAGTGGGCTGCCTTTCCCTTCTCCAGGGGATCTTCCCAACCCGGGGATCGAACCCAGGTCTCCTGCATTGCAGGCAGATTCTTTACCAGCTGAGCCACAAGGGAAGCCCAAGGAAGAATTAAGAGACTTTGAAATAGGAAGAAACAATTACTAGGTGTTCAATCTGCTGCTGCTACTGCTGCTAAGTCGCTTCAGTCGTGTCTGACTGTGCAACCCCACAGATGGCAGCCCATCAGGCTCTCCCGTCCCTGGGATTCTCCAGGCAAGAACACTGGAGTGGGTTGCCATTTCCTTCTCCAATGCATGAAAGTGAAAAATGAAGTTGCTTAGTCGTGTCCGACTCTTCACGACTCCATGGATTGCAGCCTACCAGGCTCCTCTGTCCATGGGATTTTCCAGGCAAGAGTACTGGAGTGGGGTGCCATTGCCTTCTCCCCAGAATGCTGCTGCTGCATTGCTTCAGTCGTGTCCGACTCTGTGCGACCCCATAGATGGCAGCCCATCAGGCTCCCCTGTCCCTGGGATTCTTCAGGCAAGAACACTGGAGTAGGTTGCCATTTCCTTCTCTAACGCATGAAAGTGAAAAGTGAAAGTGAAGTCGCTCAGTTGTGTCCGACTCTTCATGACCCCATGGACTGCAGCCCACCAGGCTCCTCCGTCCATGGGATTTTCCAGGCAAGAGTACTGGTGTGGGTTGCCATTGCCTTGTTCAATCTAGGGTATCCTTAATGGTTATCTATATACCTTTCATTGTCTTTGAGCTATTGTACAATTCTGTAGGTGACGGAGAATTTATAGTAATGCATATAATTCCTTAGTTTTTAGGGCAAAAAGCAGATACATAAAAAATGAAAACTTTTTGAAAAGGCTTTTTTGGAGCAGGAAGAGGTGGGGCTGGGGAGATATTTTAAAGGAAGCAACTGTGAAGAGTCATTTCTCCTTGGCTGAGACGAGGTTTGGGGTCTGTGGGTCCCACATGTGGCAAGGACCCCTTCCCTCTGCTCTAAGGTTTCCAGCCTCCCCCTTGATCTCAGTGCTATTAGTATGGCCCCCAAAGAGCAAAGACCTGAGATATATGGACACTCTAGATGTATCCAGTGAACACTGGTGACCAGATGTGTATCTCCTTGATGCCCTGCTGCCTCTCAAGCCCCTGCCTGTTCTTTGGTATAATTCCTGGAGGCAATTAATTTGGCAGTGGCTTAAGTAAATTTCCTGCCAATTCCATAGTATCGGTGCTCATAGTAGAATTTAAGTTTAAACAAGTAAATAAATTTCTTGCATACCTGAGTTTCTGTACTTAAAATTCATTTCTGCTACATAATGCTTCTGGATCTTTCCTTGACTTACTTCCCTGTGTTTTCAGTGACTGATTTTCAGACTCAGCCCTTGGGCTAAAACAGATGTTCTCTCTCTTATACTTTTCTTTCTTTCTGCTACTGAAGTACACGGGACTTCTTTTGAGGACTAGAGTTTTCAGGCTGGCAGGAGTTTGCTGCATTGATACTTTATCTCTTTCTTCCTGGTTCTTCTCTCATCTCATTCCTGCCTCGAGGAGGTAGGAAGGACAATTATTAGCTCCTGGTGGCTCAGATGGTGAATAGTCAGCCTCCAATGCAGGAGCCCTGGGTTCAAATCCCAGGTCAGGAAGATCCCCTGGAGAAGGGAATGGGAACCCACTCTAGTATACTTGCCTAGAGAATTCCACAGACAGAGGAGCCTGGCAAGCTACAGCCCATAGGGTTACAAAGATTCAGGCACGACTGAGAAACTAACACTATGGAATACTCTAGGATGCCCAGTTCTTAAAATCGCCTTCTTAGTAAATTAAAGGATTATTGTAAGTATCTTACTACACAGAGAGTTAAATAAAGAAAACCAATATGCTTTACTATATTGGCTGTTTACCTGTGAGCAAATCCCTAGGATAAATGACATCTTTGTTAGCACTAATAAAGAAGGTTAAGATTGAGTGTTCTGTTCTTACCATAACTGAGCCACAACTGCCAAGCCTATGTTAATTATAAGCTTGCTGCCTCTTTAGAAGTCCTAGAAAAACAAACTTTTGGTCTGCCAAATGGTTACTGTCCCATAATTAAGTTCATTAGCAACCAAGAAAACTTTTACATGAAACACTCTCTAGAAATAATAAATATAAGAAATATAAGTACTTAAGTACTCTTAACCTCAGGGTCTGCTCTTATGACGCTGAGAGCTCCTCAGGTAGTTTGATGGTAATGCAAAATATTTTTTACAGCTTTGTGACAATGCAGGCCTCAGCCCCTAGGTTTTGTGATCTTGGGAGAAAATGGCAGCAATCTGCTCAAGACCTCTAGGAAACTTTGAGGGAAGACTATCCCAGCAATCTGTCTGCTATATGGAGAATACCTATTAATATTTACACTTTAACACCTTCACTGCTGGATTTAATTTGAGATGATAAGCTGTCTGACCTGACCTATTGTACTGCATCCCTTTTAGAATGCTCAGGAATTTCTGAACACCTGTGGATTTCCAGCTTCGTAGGGGTCTGGTTACGGATACAAGATGTCTACCAGACCACTGTTAATCAATCTTATGTTTCAAGAACCCCATTTTTTCATACCTTTTCCCCCATGGACACACCCCCTGATGTGATGATGACATCAGCACGACTGATACCCTCATTCAAGGCATTGAGTAAGTCATCTGGGCTGGAAAAAAAAAATAAAGACAAATTAACACACAAGGAAAGAGTCTTATATACAGTGCCTGCTGAAAACTAAACCACCTATTCAGTGAGTAGGCATTAACGTGAGCACAGCACTAAATTCTGTATGAAGTGGGAATCAAAAAGGTCTCTTTGCAGTGGGAGCATAACTTGTTGTGAAGAAAGAAACTTGTAAGTGCAGAAGTGGTGGTTACTGGTACTTTGATGGGCTTTTTGCTCTATATAACAAGGCGGTATAAAGAGGGGACACAGTGAAGTGTAAGTGGGCTGTCTCACCCTCCCAGTTTGCCTAGGAGTATCCCGGATTTAGTTTCATGTAACATGAAAGTTACACGTTCTAGGAAATTTCAGGCATACCAGCAAAATTGATCACTCTAGGTGCTAGAGACTTAGGACCCTTTAGAGGGAATATGACTTAATTTGGTTAGGCCTTAAGAAATGGGCTGATTTTTAAGTAGAGCATCATTTCATATTTTATCCAGGAGTGACAGAGGCAAGAAAAGAAACCTGAGATCTACCCAAGAGGCTCTACAAGAGACCAAATTGGGAGGTGCACAGCACAGAGATTAAGAGTGTGAGCTCTGAACTTGGACTGCCTGAGTTTAAACCCTGGTGCTACGACCTGGGAGATGCAGAACCTTGGAAAAGTGGTAAGTTAGTTGCTTAACCGTTCTTTGCCTTAGTTTTCCATCTATAAAGTGGGGATACGAGAAGGTTGTTATAAGGATTAAGTAACAGTACATATAAGTTTATGGAATAAAACCTTGTACAAAACAAGTTTTCAAGGAAGTTTGGTTGTTGTTGTTGATATTACTGGAAGTACTGAGAGAAGTTATCACACAAACATACCCAACAACCTGGCAGAGTTCAACTTTAGCATATTCAGCAGTTTTTATTTAGGAGAATATCGGTGACTAACACAGAAGAATATCACAGACTGGACCTCAAATACATTCACAGAACTATATTTGAAAAGTCCAAATGGCTCAGTAACCCAGGCCTGGTTTCAGCCTAAATAGTTCCATTTACTATTAGGTTCTCTTACTGAATCTAGACAGAACTCTCCTGCACCCCAAGTGCTGGTCTGTCCATGAGTATACTGGAGGTTGCTTGGCTCTGGTGAAGGAACTCCCAAGAAGACAAAACAATGGTAAAAGTTGAAAAATGGCTGACATGAAGTTCAATCTATGACACAGAGATCCCTTGAACTCATCCAGTTAATCGCTTATGCAGCAAAAAATACCCAGGCATTTAATGAAGGAAGGATTTATGTGTAAACATTAAAAAAAAAAAAAAAAAAA
>NW_011494811.1:4520853-4537520 GCF_000754665.1 Bison bison bison
ATATATTATATATAACATATATAATATATATATAATATATATAATAGCCTCAAATTAAAATAAATAAATTTAAATAAAAAAAATAATAAAGTATTCTTGGACTGTGTATTTTGAACAGATTTTTCATCAATCTTTTTCATTTTGCTTTAAGGAAAAAAAGCAAATTATCCCCTGTATTGAAATACTATAAGATATGAATGTGATGGATTCTTGATTATTGTATGCCCAGCACTCTGGTCCCTTTGCCTTGCTGGAACCATTAAGTTGAGCCAAATGGTTGGCCTATGGAGAAAATGGTAAAGCGTTACAAACACAGGGTGATGTGGGATGTGGTTCAGGTGAATGGACAGTGACTATTATCAACACATAATAGAATTTTGTGCTAGTATAAAGAGACATTAGCTAATTCCACCAGTTTTATCGTATTTTATTTGTAGCATGTTGACTGTACAGGGTTGTAAAGTCATTGGAAACAAAGTAGCAGTGACATACACATTGACATCTTTGTATATGGATAAAGTTCCTGGGACAGGCTAGCTGATGACTGCAAATAAACATACTCTTCTGTGATTTGTTTCCTTTTTTATTGTTTTCATATTATCTGGGAAAGATGTTTTCCTATTTTTGTAAAACTGAAGAGTCATCAACTTTCCACAGAAAATTTTCTAATTTGCAGAAGTAAACTGAAAGGACTTTTATACCAAGCAAGTCCTTACTGTAATTTATTATGTTTCAAAGAATACGCTCAATGCTGCTTTCTACTCTGAGGCTCGTGGATTCACAAGATCACTGAATCTTAGAGTTGGAAAGGTCTTTGGGGGTCACTGTGTCCAGTAGCACAGCTCTGAGCACTCTGGGACTGGTGCTTCTCTGTCTTCCTCTGCCTACCTGTTTGATCTAGTAAGAGATCATAGCTTAGAGGGATAGGCAGCAAAGTGTGGCAACTGTCAGAGGATCTGTACCTTCACTTATATTGCATGACATAACTCCACCTGTTATTTCACAATAAATCTCTGAGGCAGATCGAACAGGTATGAATCATCCCTAGTTTACAGAAAAGGAGAACGCTATTCGGAGTGGCAAAGTGGCATATTGAGGGCTAGGTGGAGCAGTACGGGGCAGAGCTAGGATAGAACCTCTGTCTCCTTGTCAAGTGCCTAAGTAGAGTAATTGTCTAGTTTTTTTCAGGCATATGACATGTCATAAAAGGAAATTTCTCAGCAGAATAGATGATTGTGCAAAAGCATCAAACAGAGGATGCTAAGGCAACAGGTGAGGATCTGTCTGGGGTGACAAGAAAAATGTGTGTGTGGACATGTTAGTACATTTCTGGGGAATGAAACCAACATAATTCTGAATCCTATATTCAGATGAAAACTAAGTAAGATTTGATTAAACATAACTTAGGACTGCTTACAAGTCATAAATTTGCTCTCTTGTGAGTCATAATATATTCTAAGTGATGAGATATTTCTAACATAAGATAATAATGTAACACCCATGTATCCATCTTTCAAATCTGACAAATGCTGATATTTTCCTGTATTTATTTTTTTATTCACTCACCTCAACCTTTTTACTTTTAAAAAATAAAAATTGAGTTTGCTTTCTAAGACTGAGATTACTCTGAATAATGATAAAAAAAAATAGGCAGCAAAGATTATAATCATGGATATTACAGTAGGCTAAAAATAATTCATGATTTTATGTTTTGTTAAACAGAGAGCATAGCACATTAATTTTCTTAAAGAGAGGAGAGTAAAATGAGAACACAATACAGCCTTATATGTCTTATATATGACATTACTTCCATAAATAAGATCAGTTGATACTTAAGAAATAAAATTAATGTCAGTAATTCTCACATTTTAAAAGAACAACACACTCTCATACTTATGTGTTAATTTTACAATTCTACGATGTAGTCAGGACAAGAGAGGTCAATGAAATTCACAAAGGCAGTGACAGATTCAAGGTCACCTATGTTCATTTTACTATTCTTTTAAACTATAGTAGTTATTCACATTGTGAAAGACACTTTGTTATATTATCTTTAGAAAAATAGCTATTTATCATTGTTATCTAAGAATATATATCTAACTTGTGTATGCCAAATAGTGATGATCAATATCTAATAAACTGTACTTTTTACATTTGAAATATAGTCTCGCCATTGCCACTGGAAGGGATATGGAATTAAGCAGATTAAGCTTTACATATATATATATATATATATATCAGTTGCTTCCCTTTCCTCAAAGAGTGGCAGGTCTTAAAGGGATACTGTGATATCATTTAATTCCTAAGTCATTAAAAACTGCAGTTTTAATTAGGTTTGGAGAGTGATTAACCATTTTTAAAGATAAATCTAACACTAGTATTAATCTTGATTTACTAACACTCTCCACTTTCACTTGAAATAAGTAACCTACCCATGGTTCTTTGAGAGTATCAATATTACATAAAAACATATAAAAGCAACGATTCAGTGTTAAATGCTGAAAATTTAAATGCTCAGTGACAGAAAACAGAAGTGTTGATTGAAGGCTTGAGTGTGTCAGGGCCTAGAATCGAGGTGTCTCTACCGCTGAGATGACTTTGAAAAATGAACATCATTTTTTTCGAGTCTCACTGTCCTTACTTTTAAAGTGAAAATTTGGACTAGGTCCTTTCCATGTCTAACATTCACTGATTTAAAGCACTAGAAACTGATTGTGATCTAGTTTAAGACTGACAAAAGAGTATAAACCTAAGAATGTAAATAAATTTCAAGGATAAAGAAAAAATCTTACAAACTGTCAGACAGAAAGATTAGATTTACTAACAAAGAAAAAAAGAATATTGGCTTTGGATTTCTTACCTACAACACTAAAAACTATGAAACAGTAGATTAACATCAATGTACTCTGAGAAAAAAGGCTTGCAACATCCAAATCCTATACCTAGACACTCTTCATCTATCAGTAAAGAAGAATATTTGTGAAAATGCAAAAATTTAGATAATAAATCAATAAGTAATGTTACAGAAAAATTACTCTGAATGAAAAAAATTTAACCAGATCAGAGGCTTCAAGTTAGGGGAAGATGAAGAGTAAACACTAGTAAAACACACACACACATACATGCATTTAGAAAATATATAACTAAATCTAAATGAATAACAATCAAACAGGGAAATTATAATATATGTGCTAAACATGGATTCCTCAGAAGTTGTACAGATGTGTACTAAAAAGAAAACTTATAACAGTCTAGATTTAAAAGCATTATTTCAGCAGTGCCTAAAAGTGGGGGGAGTGGAAGTAGCTGGGAGAAGTGAAAGTATTCTCAAAGTCTCAGTGATGTAGGAGGTGCAGGGAGGAAATTGGAAGGCTGTGCAGGAGGGGTATAGTGAGCACCTTTTAAAAATGTAACAGTGGAGAAATAGACATTTCTCCAAAGAAGACAAAGAAAAAAATAAATAAATAAAATAAAGGCAAAAAAAAATAACAGTGGAGAAATAAATATTTGATTATTAGTATCAGAATTTGGAAGGAAAGTATGAAGGGGATGGTAGAGTATTCCATATTTTCCAAAATAATGAGTGAAGGGGAACAAATAGCACCTGGATTAAACCAACAACAGAGAAAAGGACAAGGATAACAAAAATTTTATTAATAGTAAAAATAATGTAAGATGGAAGGAAAAAATATCAAGGGAATATTTATAGCAATCTTCATGGTAAAGCAAAATGACCTTCAAGCTACAATCGGGGTTATAGTAACTTAAGGCAAATGCAAGATTTCGTTTTTTAAAGCTCAAATCCCATTTGGATCTTATTTATAAGTGATACACTTAAAAGATATGAAAGAATAAAAATAAAAGCTATGGTAAAAGGCCCCAAGCTAATGTAAACATGCAAAAAATCAGGAATGGCATTTTGATGTAAAAGTGGAGTTTAAAGTCAAAAGAACTAAACAGAATAAAGAGAGGAAGCAAGTTGTGATGAAAGGCAAATTTATAAAGCTGATACAATAATATATGTCTGTCTCACAAGACATAGTCTCATTTTATCTAGGCTTCTTGACTGTCCTGCCAACTCCTTGCACGTTGTAGACACTCAATAAATGAACTGAATGAACCCTGGCCTCAACTTAATCTCTCCACAGTAGCTTTGGGAATGAACAGTGTACAATATTTACAACTCTAATGATATTATGGGCAAATAATATTATCTGTGGATGGAAGAGAAGATACTACTTAAAATTTATATAATCATAAATAGTATTTCCTTTGAAAGGCTGTCAAGTAGATGAGGGAGTTAATTTATTTGGTGTTGCTCATGAGGGCAGAATTAGAACTAATAGCTGAGAGAAACAGGGATAAAGACTTTGGCTTAGTGTAATAAAAAGAAAAAAAAATCCTTGCCATAACAGCCATCCAAGAATAAATGTGCTATCTCATGAGACAAATAATATCTTTCTCAGTAAAAGTATCAAATAAAAACTGATGGCCAGCTGTTAGAAATTTTCTACTGAGTAAAAGAACAGTTAATACTTATATTTCTCACACTATTTCAAAACACTGAGATGCAAGGAATGATTCTGAACTTATATTCAAGGTCAGCATCATCTGATAGCAAAACAGTCAAAGATATCACAAAAAAAGATTATAGCCAAAATCACTGATGAACATAGACACATAACTCCTCAATGATACATAAGCAAACAGAATTCAACAATATACATCATGATCAAGTAGGATTTATTCCAGGGAGAAAAGGATGGTCTAATATTCACAAATCAATTAATATACCACATTAACAAGAAGAATAAAATTCATACGATCATCTCAATAGGTGTAGAAAGAGCTTCTGGCAAAATGCAATATCCACGTACAATAAAAACTCTCAATAAAGTGGGTAGAGGCTATGTACCTCAATATAATAAAGACCATATATGACAGACTTACAGTCAACATCATACTCAATGGTGGAAAGCTGAAAGCACTTTGAAGATCAGGAAGGAAACAAGGATGTCCACTCTCACCATTTTAATTCAACATAGCATTGAACATCCTAGCTGTGCAATCAGACAAGAGAAAGAAATAAAAGGGATCCAAACTGGAAAAGAAAAACTGTCACTGTTTGCAAATGATGTGATACTATACATAGAAAATCCTTAAGATGTCAGCCAAAAAAAGCCTATTAGAACTAATAAATGAATTCAGTAAAGTTGCAGGATACAAAGTTATATATATGTCTGTTGTGTTTCTATACACTAACAACAAACAATCAGAAAGAGGAATTAAGAAAATAATCCCATTTATAGTTGCATCAAAAAGAATAGAACACCTAGCAATAAACCTAAGGAGGTAAAAGACCTGTCCTTGGAAGACTGTAAAACACTGTTGAAAGAAACTCAAGATGACACAAGCAGAAGGATACACCAACTGTGTTCACGGATTGGAGAATTAATATTGTTAAAATTACTGTATTACCCAAGGCAATCTACAGATTTCACATAATTCCTGTCAAAATAACAATGGCCGTTTTCACAGAACTAGAATAAATAATTTTAAAATTTGTATGAAAATACAAAAGGCCATGAATAGCCAAAACAATCTTGAGAAAGAAGAACAAAGTTGGAGGTATCAAGCGCCCTAATTTCAAACCATACTAAAACTACAGCAATCAAAACCAGACCCAAAACAGACCCACAGATCAATGGAACAACACAGGGAGCCCAGATAAACCCACAAACTTATGGTCAGTTAATCTATGACAAAGGAGGCAAGAATATACAATGAAGAAAAGATAGTCTCTTCAACGAATGATGTTGGTAAAACTGGACAGCTATTTGCAGAAGAATCAAACTTGTCCAATTTCTTACACCATATACAAAAATAAACTAAAGATGGGTTAAAAACCTAAGTGAAAGTCCAGAAACTGTAAAACTCTTAGAATAAAACATGGGTAGTATGCTCTTTTACATTGATTTTAGCAATAATTTTTTTGAATAAGTCTCCTCAGGCAAGTGAAACAAAAAACAAAAATAAACAAAGGGGACTATATCAAACTAAAAAGCTTTTGCACAAAGAAGGAAACTAGCAACAAAGTGAAAAAGCAGACTATTGAATGGGAGAAAATATTTGCAAAGTGATATGACCAATAAGGGGTTAATAGCCAATATACATAAACAACTCATACAACTCAGAATCAAAAAAAAGAACAAATAACCTGATTTAAAAATGGCAGATAACCTGCATAGATATTTTCCCAAAGAAGACATTTAGATGACCAACAGGCACATGAAAAGAAGCTCAGGCTAATTAACTGTCACAGCATTGCAAGTCAAAACCACAATGAGGTATCAACTGACATCTGTCAGAATGGCTATTATAAAAAAGACAATGGTTGTCATAAAAAATAACAAGTGTTGGCAAGAATATGGAGAAAAGGGGGCTCTTCTGCAGTGCTGCTGCTGCTAAGTCACTTCAGTCGTGTCCGACTCTGTGCGACCCCATAGACGGCAGCCCACCAGGCCTCCCTGTCCCCGGGATTCTCCAGGCAAGAACACTGGAGTGGGTTGCCATTTCCTTCTCCAATGCATGAAAGTGAAAAGTGAAAGTGAAGTCTCTTAGTCGTGTCCGACTCTAGCGACCCCATGGACTGCAGCCCACCAGGCTCCTCCGTCCATGGGATTCTCCAGGCAAAAGTACTGGAGTGGGGTGCCATTTTGCTAGTGGGATTTAAATTGGTGCAGCCACTATGGAAGACATCTTGGAGGTTTCTTAAAAAATTAAAAATACAACTATTATATGATCCACCAATTCCACTTCTGTGTATATTTCCAAAGAAAAAAAAACAAATATTTTGAAAATATATATGTACCGCTATGTTCACTGTAGCACTATCCACAGTAGTGAAGATAGGTAAGCAACTGAAGTGTCCACTGATAGATGACTGGATAAATAGAACAAGTAGTGTGTATACAGTGTGTGTGGAATACTACTCAGCCATAAAAATGAATAAAATCTTGCCATTTGTGACAACATGGATATACCTAGAGGGGATTATGGTAAGTGAAAGTAGTTAGAGAAAGACAAATACAGTATGATTTCACTTATATGTGGAATCTAAAAAACAAGACAAATGAACAAACACATAAGAACAGAAACAGAGTTACAGATACAGAGAACAAACAGGTGATTGATAGAGGGGAGGAGATGGGGGAATGAATGATATAGGCGAGGGAAATTAAGAAGTACAAACTTACAAAATAAATGAGTCACAGGGATGAAATGTACAGTATGGGAATACAGTCAATAATAATGTAATATATTTGTATGGTGACAGATGGTAACTAACATTGTGGTGATCATTTTGTAATGTATAGAAATATTGAGTCACCATGTTGTATACTAGGAACTAACAGAGTATTGTAGATCAATTACAGTTCAATAAACCAACCAAATAACCCATGAAATAAGAGGTCAGACTTGTGATTACCAGAGGCAGGTGGTAAGGGGGGAGAGGGATTGGGTAAGGCAATGGAAAGGTACCAAGTTCCAGTTAAAAGATAAGTAAGTACTAGGGATGTAACATTCCACATGATTAACATTGCTGTATGTTATATATCCAAGTTGTTAAGAGAGTAAATCCTTAGACCTCTCATCACAAGAAAAAACTTTTTTCATTTTGTATATATACAAGATGATGGTCACTAAACTCATTGTGGCAATTATTTCATGATGTATGTAAGTCAAACGATTTTTTAAAAACATTTTTATTGGAGTAGATTTACAATGTTGTGGTAGTTTCAGTGGTACAGTAAAATGACTCAGTTATATCACTCATAAATCCACTCTATTTTAGATTCTTTTCCCATAAAGATTATTACAGAGTTTTGAGTAGACTTCCCTGTGCTATACAGTAGGTCCTTGTAGTTAACTATTTTATATATAGTAGCCTTGTAGATCAATTCCAATCTCCCAATTTAATCCTTCCTCCCCTTTCCCCCTTATACCTAAAAGCTTGTTTTCTACATTTGTGACTCTATTTCTATTTTGTAAGTAAGTTCACCATTTTTTTAGATTCCATATATAAGCAATATCACACGATATTTCTCTTTCCCTGTCTGACTTCCTTCACTCAGCATGACAATTTCTAGGTCTATCCACGGTGCTGCAAGTGACATTATTTCATTCTTTTTTATGGCTGAGTAATATTTCATTATATATGTATGTATGTGTGTGTGTGTGTGTGTGTATCCCACATCTTCTTTATCCACTCCTCTGTTGATGGACATTTAGGTTGCTTCTATATCCTGGCTATTGTCAATAGTGCTGTGATGAACTACTTACAATAGTGCATGTATCACCTCATACTGGTCAGAATGGCATCATCAAAAAATCTACAAACAATAAATGCTGGAGAGGGTGTGGAGAAAAGGGAACCCGCTTACACTTTTGGTGGGAATGCAAATTGGTAAATCATTATGCAGAACAGTAAGGAGGTTTCTTATAAAACTAAACATAGACCTATCATAAGTCAAATGATTATACTGTATGCCTTAAAATTATACAGTGCTGTATGTCAGTTATATCTCAATAAAACTGAAAAAAATTGTATTTGTCTTAACTTACTATAATCCTGATTCTGGCATAAATTTTTTTTTTGCTTTACCATGTAGTCTACTGCAAAGTCAAAACAAAGACAGAACCTTTACCCAAGATTAGATTTTATGGATTTCAGACAGAGTACTCAGAATGCAAATGCAGTTTTATTTTAAAATATTTAATATAAACACACAGATGGACAACAACTGCTAATTAGTTTCTTGTTTCATCTGTTATACCAACTGTGAGCTGTATCATTTTAAGAAGAGTGAAGATGACGGTAGGAGGGTGAGAAAAAATTCTAGGATTTGGAGATGAAAAAATAACGGCTGTTGATCATACAGAGATTACAAAAAAGATAAAGATAAACTAATCATATACTAATTTCTTCAGAAGTCAAGGAAGGATAAATTCCTGAATAATGAATATTTCCTGGGTGTCTATTTCAGGTACAAGATCAAACTGTATATTCATATAGTCATCATTTAGTTCTCCTTCATTCCCACTGGGTTTTTAAGTACTATGGAATCGTATAAAACTAGAACAAAGTATGGTCACCACCTTTATGTTTACAAATCAGTGCAGAAAACATATGAAAAAATTTAGAAAATGAATAAAAGGAGCAATTAAATTAACATTGATTGATTGAATTTAAATACATTAATTAAAATACAAATGAAAAGAAATGTTACAAATGTTGAGTAGAAGAGAATGATCAGAATTGGCCTGGAATAATTAGGAAAGGCTTTCTGGACATATTGCTTTTTATGAGGGCCAGGTCATACAAGAAAAAAATTTCTGAAATTACAATACTACCTGGAGGTAATTCTTGGAACAAACGGTCAGGTCAACTGTAATAGCAACTCTTAAGGACTAAAAAAGGCAAATGTAGTACCCATGAAAAAGTCTGTCATTAAGAGTAGGAAGACCCTTTTGTCAATACCATAAAGTTTGTTACAATAAAAAATATTTTTGGTTAGCCAATAGAAAATAAGTGATCAGAAAATAAATCTATTACGTTGACTTCAAATTAAAACTTTGTATTTTGAGCAGAAAAGGGTATTTATTCCATAAGGGAAGCTGGTAGTTTATAAAGAGGATATGAGCCAATTAAATCCAGATCTAAATTCTGTCTGATAATATGAGATTTCTAGTTCTACAAATTAAGCACTAGGAAGTTAGGATATGTTTGGTTCACAAATTGGAGGATGTTAAAGCACTGGGCTTTGCTCAAATAATCACTGTACTGTTAAGTCTAGCTTGTTAATTCCTGCTAAATGTGCCAGTTTTAAAAGAATCCAATTTGCTATCTTATTGCTTGTTCCTCTTGTTTCATGCTTTAATGTGAGGAGGCAGCTTCACAAATTGGCAGCAGTAGGATCAGGAAATTTAAATCCAAAACATCAATTTATGACAGAACCAAGCAAGCCCAGCATGATTTGAATGGGATAGGCTTATGGGATGGCGATTTTCCAGAAGGGGGAATTCTTTTCTTAATTAAAGGAATTTCCCAGCCCTCCAGCCCCTGAAAGGCTAGAATAGAAAGTACAAGTCAGCAGTTTGAAAGCTACATTTACCAAGCTGTTTCAAAACTGATGTAGAAATACAAACAGCTCAATAGTTAAACTCAGTTTTAGGAATGATATAAATTCAATCAATGCTGAACTTCATTTAAAAAAATTTCCCCAAGTGGATTTTGTGTATTTGAACCATGATCACTGCTTGTTATATTTAAGAGGTAAATGTGTAAGTTCACCCAAAGCCAGTGGGATAACTCTCCAACTTTTAACATTAGAAGCTTCCTAAATCTATTTGGAATTCTGCTTCCCCATCCCACCCCACATTCTTCAGAAATATAAAATGAATCATCCTAGGTACAAAGCTTTTCCTTTTCCTTTTTTTTTTTTTTTGTGATGTGCCTCAGTTACTAATTCAGTTTTGTTGTCAGAGCCATATTTTCTGATCTGCTCCCATGGCTAAGGTACCCACTTTGAGGGAACCCTGTAAGATTTTTCTGGACAGTTGCACAGTTGGAAGTTTCTCGGTACCATGGAAAAGGAGGGTGGTACAGGAAAAGAAGGCAGGGTTGTATAATCTAGAGGAGGTACTCCTACTAAGGGCTGAAGACACAAGATTACCAAGACAGATCTTGTCCTGGCTTTTATGGAGTTTATTAGTGTGATAGGAAAGAAAACAACTCTGGCTCAATAGGAACAAATCCTTTTCCTACCCTGTTTAGGCCACATCAGGACACTGAGGGAAAAGAGGAAAATGTAAACATAGAGAAGCACATATGTGCCCAATGCCTAGTATCTTAACCAAGTCTGGCTGCAACTGTCGTGGCTGGCACACACAGCACTCTGTACTTACGTACATATGCAACCATCCTCATTTGTCTAAGACTTTCTCCACAGTAGGGAACAATAGCTCATGCTGCCTAGGAGGACAAAGAGGGGCTAACAGGTTTTTTAATCAGTCATGGGGAAAAGAAGACTTGGATATCTACTGTTCCATATTCAAAGTAGAAATAGGATGGCGCTTAGAAGTACTTCAGCCCTGTAAACACCCACTAATTTGTACCTGTTTGACATTCCCAGGTTTGACTAGTTTCATATTCAGGCTATATTCGGTGTTCCCCTCTTTCCTTTCCTATTACTTCCTGGAATGTATTGAGTAGCTACCATGTGCTGGCAATATTCTAAATGCTAAGGATAAAGCCATGAACAATTTGTTCCACATGCCTACCACCAAGCAGTTGAAGACAGCAGTTGTTTTACTTATCATTTTACCCCTGCTTTCACTATAGCTCTGCATACATCAGTCACTCAATAAATGGTCATAAAATGAATAAAATAGAAATTTAAAAGCTATCAAATAATTGTGGGTATATGGTAAGGTTTAGTTATAAAGATGTTCATCAACTACTCACAATTGAGAAAGATTAGGGAACAATCTAATGTCTGTCAACAAAGGGTCGTATCCATCAGTCAAATTATACTTTTTACTGTAGAATAATATGTATGCAGGTCAGGAAGCAACAGTTAGAACTGGACACAGACTGGTTCCAAATAGGAAAAGGAGTACGTCAAGGCTGTATATTGTCACCCTGCTTATTTAACTTATATGCAGAGTACATTATGAGAAACTCTGGGCTGGATGAAGCACAAGCTGGAATGAAGACTGCCGGGAGAAATATCAATAACCTCAGATATGCAGATGACACCACCCTTATGGCAGAAAGTGAAGAAGAACTAAAGAGCCTCCTGATGAAAATGAAATAGGAGCTTGAAAAAGTTGGCTTAAAGCTCAACATTCAGAAAACGAAGATCATGGCATCTGGTCCCATGGCTTCATGGCAAATAGATGGGGAAACAGTGGAAACAGGGGCACACTTTATTTCTGGGGCTCCAAAATCACTGCAGATGGTGACTGCAGCCATGAAATAAAAAGACGCTTACTCCTTGGAAGAAAAATTATGACCAACCTAGACAGCATATTAAAAAGCAGAGATATTACTTTGTCAACAAAGGTCCATCTAGTCAAGGCTATGGTTTTTCCAGTAGTCATCTATGGATGTGAGAGTTGGACTATAAAGAAAGCTGAGAGCCAAAGATTTGATGCTTTTGAACCATGGTGTTGGAGAAGACTCTTGAGAGTCCCTTGGACTGCAAGGAGATCCAACCAGTCCATCCTAAAGGAAATCAGACCTGAATGTTCATTAGAAGGACTGATGCTGAAGCTGAAACTCCAATACTTTGGCCACCTGATGCTAAGAACTGACTCATTTGAAAAGACTCTGATGCTGGGAAAGATTGAAGGTGAGAGGAGAAGGGGACGACAGAGGATGAGATGGTTGGATGGCATCACCGACTCAATGGACATGAGTTTGACTAAACTCTAGGAGTTGGTGATAGACAGGGAGGCCTGGCATGCTGTAGTCCATGGGATTGCAAAGAATTGGACACAACTGAGAGACTGAACTGAACTGAATATGTAGGTATTAAAATGACATAGCGGAGTACTATGTAATGATATGGACAGATGTTTATGATGTACTCAGTAAAAAAATGGAAAGAAAATGGAAGGTGAAAATGAGTATGGGTGTTACTCGCTCAGTCTTATTCTTATCTGATTCTTATCTGACTCTTTGCAACTCCCTGGGATGTACCC
This sequence comes from Bison bison bison, assembly GCF_000754665.1. Lineage (NCBI taxonomy): Eukaryota > Metazoa > Chordata > Mammalia > Artiodactyla > Bovidae > Bison > Bison bison. The sequence continues at coordinate 4,533,622 of NW_011494811.1, forward strand.
TGTCAGGCTCCCCTGTCCTTGGAATTTTCCAGGCAAGAAAACTAGAGTGGGTTACCATTCCCTTCTTCAGGAGATCTTCCTGACCTAGAGACTGAACCTGGGTCTCCTGCATTGCAGGCAGATTCTTTACCATCTGAGCCACCAGTGAAGCTGAAAATAAGTACAATTTCTTGTTTTTTCCTACATACATTCACATACAGATAAACTCTATACATACACAGAATTAAAGACAAGATGAAGAGTAATACTGGGAAAGATAAATGAAACTAAGAGCTGTTTCTTCAAAAATATAAACAAAATGGGTGAACTTTTAGGCAACTCATCAAGAAAAAAGAGAGAGGACCCAAATAGATAAGATGTACTTCTTGCCATGCCTACATATCTTGCTGTGCTAAGGTTCTGATGTGGTCTTTTCAGAATTTGCTCCTCTAAGTCAGAGAACTTCGTTTTAAGTGGTTATTTCCTGTTTTTTCAGGACAGCAGACTTACCCACATGTTGGATATCTGATTTGAACTGATAAATATTAATATGTAAATGACTCATCCTCAGGTAGAATACTTTAAAACACAAATGGAACTCTAAATATTAGATTAGCAGGGAGTATCACAAAGTAAACAGAACACACACATGGAGCCAAAGACTTGGGCTCCCCTAAGCAGCTGGGTCTTGAGAGTCGGGGAACAAGGAGATTAACTGTCCCTTGACAGTTTTTTGCTATTCACGGTGTTCCCCCTTTCCTTTCTCTAAGGGCTATTTCTCTTTCCCTTCTCTTAAAGTACTGACAGAGGTACTCAGATGGTGAGTAAGGGAAAGGTTAGAATAGGCCATCTGTGAATCTGGGTCATTTGTAAATTGAATTAATGCAGGTCTGAATACACGAAATTATTACACATTCACATTGCATGCACACTCTTTTCTCTTTCCCATACTCCTTTTCTCTCCATTCTCTCCCACTCCCGAAGATACTATGAACTTGGTATAACAAATTACCCAAAGGTAATAAATGCTGCAAAAGTGGCTCCAGTAGTTGTGGGGGGAAAGATAAAAGAAGAGATTATAATAGGAAAGGGCTTTTCTTTGTATGGAAGGAAGAGTGTATTTTACAGTAAATAAGATTTATTTAGGGGTCCAGAAAAAAGAAAATCCTCCTGTTTTTTTTTCCATCCACTTGTATAAAACCTAAAGATCTAGGATTTTGCAGCTCAAGTCCTTTTCATTCATACATATATACAATCAGTATTTAATTTTAAAGTTAAACTAAATTTTCCTCTCTGGCCTTTGAAATATTGACAATTACTATTTACTTAGAGGTTTTATCTATTAAAATGGATGTAGAATATTTAGTTTATTAACCTTAATATTAGTAAATTGCAGGTGCTAAGCCTAATTAAGAAGTCAGTATGGTAGAGGAAAAGGGGAAAGATCCTGGAGTTAGATAGGCCTAGGTTGGACTTCTTATTTTGTCTTCTCCATTCTCTCCCACTCCTGAAGACACAATGAACTTGGTATAATAAATTACCCAAAGGTAATAAATGCTGCAAAAGTGGCTCCAGTAGTTGTGGGAGGAAAGATAAAAGACGAGATTATAATAGGAGAGGGTAAGACTCTGAACAACTTATTTAATTTTTTTGAGCTTCAGTAGTATTGGGTTGACCAAAAATTTCATTTGTCTCATGGGTTTTCCCAAAACATCCTGTGGAAAAACCCAAAAGAACTTTTTGGCTAACCCAATATTATCTACAAAATGAGGATAAAAGACACTTATCTGGATCTGTTGTTTTATGAGGCCTAAATAAGATAAGTGAAAAAAGTGCAGTATAGTGTTATATATAGTAGGTAGTAGGTAAAGATTCGTGTCTCTTCCCAGGTAAAGACTGACACGTTTGGAGTGAAAAGGCTGGAGGTAAAGGATATGAATTAGCTGGGGAGGAAAGAGAGGAGTGAAATAGAATTGAAATCTTCCTTGTAGTTCTTACTAATAACTATCTTATTCATCTCTGTAGTACCAAGTGAAGTGAAAGTTGTTCAGTCATGTCTGACTCTTTGTGACAGGCTCCTCTGTCCATGGAATTTTCCAGGCAAGAATACTGGAGTGGGTTGCCAATTCCTTCTCCCTGTAGTACCAAAGACTGATACAATGTCTGATATAGCATAACACTTCATGAAAGTTACTTGAATTATTAGAGTACTCTTGCTAAGTCACTACCGTTGTGTCCAACTCTTTGGGACCCCATACACTGTAGCCCACCTGGCTCCTCTGTCCATGGGATTCTCCAGGCAAGAATACTGGAGTGGGTTGCCATGTCCTTCTCCAGGGGATCTTCCTGACCCAGGAATCGAACCTGTATCTCCTAAGGCTCCTGCATTGCAGGCAGATTCTTAACGCCTGAGCCACTGGGGAGTATGCTTACGTATATATAATAAAACCCCAATTCTGCCATAAGTACATAATTTGCACCATGGAAAGACCATATTCGTAGCAGAATAGATGGTGAGTTGGAAGAGAACAAGACTTGAAGCAGGGAGGCCAGTTAAGAGGCTAGTCTCACATGTCTAAACAAAAAGTAAATGGAGACCCAAACTAAGCCAGGATGGTAGACAGGAAGAGAGAGGAATGTATAAGAAATACTGATGGGGGGAACTGTAAGGGATTTAAATGCAGGGATGAATGAAAGCTAGAAGTTTTCCATTCAGGTTTCTTCTGGGTTGGGAGACTGGGTGGCTGGTGTGGGCAGCTGCTGAGCCAGAAAACTCAGTTTAGTTCAGTTCAGTTGCTCAGTCAGGTCCGACTGTTTGCGACCCTATGGACTGCAGCATGCCAGGCTTCCCTGTCCATCACCAACTCCCAGAGTTTACTCAAACTCATGTCCACTGAGTTGGTGATGCCATCCAGCCATCTCATCCTCTGTCATCCCCTTCTCCTCCTGCCTTCAATCTTTCCCAGCATCAGGGTCTTTTCAAATGAGTCAGCTCTTAGCATCAGGTGGCCAAAGTATTGGAGTTTCAGCTTCAGCATTAGTCCTTCCAATGAACACTCAGGGCTGATTTCCTTTAGGATGGACTGGTTGGATCTCCTTGCAGTCCAAGGGACTTGCAAGAGTTTTCTCCAATACCACAGTTCAAAAGCATCAATTCTTCGGTGCTCAGATATCTTTATAGTCCAACTCTCACACCCATAACATGACTACTGGAAAAAAAATAGCCTTGACTAGATGGACCTTTGTTGGCAAAGTAATGTCTCTGCTTTTTAATATGCTGTCTAGGTTTGTCATAACTTTTCTTCCAAGGAGTAAGCGTCTTTTAATTTCAAGGCTGCAGTCACCAGCTGCAGTGATTCTGGAGCCCCAAAAATAAAGTGTGTCCCTGTTTCCACTGTTTCCCCATCTATTTGCCATTAAGTGATGGGACCTGTGGAAAATTCTGAAAGAGATGAGAATACCAGACCACCTGACCTGCCTCTTGAGAAATCTGTATGCAGGTCAGGAAGCAACAGTTAGACATGGACATGGAACAACAGACTGGTTCCAAATAGGAAAAGGAGTACATTAAGGCTGTATATTGTCACCCTGTTTATTTAACTTATATGCAGAGTACATCAAGAGAAACGCTGGACTGGAAGAAGCACAAGCTGGAATGAAGACTGCCGGGAGAAATATCAATAACCTCAGATATGCAGATGACACCACCCTTATGGCAGAAAGTGAAGAGGAACTAAAAAGCCTCTTGATGAAAGTGAAAGTGGAGAGTGAAAAAGTTGGCTTAAAGCTCAACATTCAGAAAATGAAGATCATGGCATCTGGTCCCATCACTTCGTGGGAAATAGATAGGGAAACAGTGGAAAGAGTGTCAGACTTTATTTTTTTGGGTTCCAAAATAGTGCAGCCATGAAATTAAAAGA
>NW_011494811.1:4537620-4568925 GCF_000754665.1 Bison bison bison
TTTTGAACTGTGGTGTTGGAGAAGACTCTTGAGAGTCCCCTGGATTGCAAGGAGATCCAATCAGTCCATTCTGAAGGAGATCAGCCCTGGGATTTCTTTGGAAAGAATGATGCTAAAGCTGAAACTCCAGTACTTTGGCCACCTCATGCGAAGAGTTGACTCATTGGAAAAGACTCTGATGCTGGGAGGGATTGGGGGCAGGAGGAGAAGGGGACGACAGAGGATGAGATGGCTGGATGGCATCACTGACTCGATGGACGTGAGTCTGAGTGAACTCCGGGAGTTGGTGATGGACAGGGAGGCCTGGCGTGCTGTGATTCATGTGGTCGCAAAGAGTTGGACACGACTGAGCGACTGAACTGAACTGAACTTTTGGGACCAGATGCCATGATCTTAGTTTTCTGAATGTTGAGTTTTAAGCCAACTTTTCACTCTCCTCTTTCACTTTCATCAGGAGGCTCTTTAGTTTTTCTTCACTTTCTGCCATACAAGTGGTGTCATCTGCATATCTGAGGTTATTGATGTTTCTCCCAGCAATCTTGATTCCAGCTTGTGCTTCATGCAGCCCAGCATTTCTCATGATGTACTCTGCATATAAGTTAAAGAACTCAAGGACATGGAATAAGATGGCAGTAAGGGTGGGCAGTGAGAGAGGAAAGGAACGATAATGAATTTAGTTTGGACATGTTGAGTTTGCTCTGCCTGACGAACTTGAAAATACACCCAGCAACCAGGTAGATCTAGGCATAGAGCTCAAGACAGAGATCAGATTTGGGAGTCAGCATAAAGAATTAGCAGGAAAGATAGTCAAGGGTGAGCCTTGGTTGACACTTATACTTGGAAATGAGCATAGGAAGAGATACTGCCAAAACCAAGAAAGGATAAAATACTAATGGAGAATGAAGAAGCTGAAATGGGGTATTGCTAGAGAGGGATGTAAGACTGTGAGAGACCTAATAACTGGGTTTTGCAAGCATTTTATTTGTGTTTATAGAATAGACATATACCATTTCAATGAGGCTTTGTAGTGGTGGTGATGGTTTACTGACTAAGTTGTATCTGACTCTTACAACTCCATGGACTGTAGTCCACCAGGCTCCTCCTCTATCCATACGATTTCCCAGGCAAGACTGGAGTGGGTTGCTATTTCCTTCTCCAGGGGATCTTCCCAACCCAGGGATTGAACCTGCATCTCCTGCTTTGGAGGCAGTCCCCTGCACTACAAACAGATTCTTTACAGGAGCCACCAAGGAAGCCCTGATACATGATTAAATATACTACATTCTTATTACTTCCTGTGATCCATGGACCAGTGGCTTGATATCTTAGGAGCTTGTTAGAAATGCTAAATCTTGGCACACTCCAGTTTTGCTGTATCAGAATCAGCATTTTTAATAAGCTCTCTAGATGATTTGCAAAGATTCACAATCAGTACTTATGAACTGAACAAGAAATAAACTGTTGTTCTTATTTCTAATAGGTCTCCAACTTTAGTCCATGTGATAACACCTGGTCAAATTATCTTTCCAAAATAATGATTTATTATGTCAATTCTGCTTTAAAAAAAGCTGTACATTTAAGCAACTTGGGTAGTTTTGCCTGGATTGCAAATCCTTTCAAAATTTGGCCTCAAATTTCTATGAAATTTACATGTATCCTTCTTCCTAAACCTCCTATTTTAACCAGTCGGTCCTGACCTAAGTTGTTCATTTCTACTTCTCTATTTTTGTTCATTCCCTGTTTCCTACTTGGTTAATACATTCTTCCTAACTACACAAATCCTATTCATCCTTTCTGTTCTAGCTAAAAATGCACCTTTTTAAAACTCTCGCAGACCATTCCAACGTATATGATGCTTCTTTTGACATATTTACATTTATTCTCTTGTCTTCATAATGATAGTTAATTTCAAGAAATTTAGATTTCATTTCCACCTCTGCCACTCACTTGTATAATGCTGGGAAAGTTCAATTAACATCTCTGGGTTTAAAAATTCATCTTTTTCATACACGTGGCCGATAGGCACATGAGAAGATGCTCAACATCACTAATCCATCAGAGTTACAGTGAAATGTTGCTTCACACTTGTCACACTGGCTATTATTAAAAAGACCACAAATAACAAATGTTTTATAGAGTCTTATTCTTCAATTTTAACATTTACTGTTAAAGTTATGAAAGGTGATAAGAATAAGAGCTGAGAAATCTAATCATGTAGAATTTAAACGCAGACTGAAACCTTTTGAAAGTAATAAGAATAGTACTCTTACTCCCTACTCTTATCTGCCTAGCTGAGTAACCGTTCTGTGCTTGCTGACATTTTCAGTTATTTCTCTCCCTGCTTTAAACACAGGGTAGTTTCTCTCAAGACCCTGCTTATTTCCCTGGAGAGTTTCACACAAAGGCTTCTGTATAACAGCCTTTGTTTCATAAGCAAATGTCTTACACAGGAAAGAGAAGAATGAAGAGGGAGGCAACCTTCACAGAATATTAACAGGCTACAGATTAAATGTACCTTGTCTCCTCTGCTAAACTCCCAGCAAAGATTTCCATCTGAACAGTTATAAATTCTTTCCTCCCACATTCCACCTCTGCATTTTAAACCATTTACTCTGGGATTTTTCAATATAGCACTCTAAGACTGAGGAAGTTTAGATTTGCATCAATTGTACTTTAAAAAACTGTTCTCAGTTTTATGTAAGGTATACAATCCAAGAAAGGAATAAAGATCTGCATATTCTCAGAATTGCCTATATCTTGCTTATAGTTTTGTTGTTCTTTATATGCTGTTTTCAAGGTACATTAATTATTGGGAAATGTCTATAGCAAGTCAACAATTAGCCCCAGACAATCAAATATTAGCTTAACAACACAGTAAGCTTTTAATGGTGTTTTGGCTTCCATAGTAAGACAATGCAGCATGTAGTATATATATCAAGTTACTTCCTTTTTAATACAAAAGTACAACGTTAGGAGGAGAGAATGAACAGAATTATAGTCTAGAACAGCATAAGGTAAAAATGATACACACAAACAAAAAGCACCTTTTACCTTATGATAGTTCTTAGAGCTCATGAACATACTTAGTGGCAGGGTCAGAGCCAACAGTGGGTAGGAAACAAACTCAAAATCTGATGACTTTGTTCCTTAGAACTTCAGGCTCTGTCCTACTGGAACTCCTGGATTCATCCTATTTCTTTTCAGAAATTAATTTTTGTCATCTCTAAAGGTGTATCTGCATCAGGATAATTTTTAGATGCCTGAAGTTTATATGACTGTCTCTGAGAAATGTTATGTCAGGACTTGCTCACTTAGGGTGGCAGCAGAGGGGCAGAAGGAAGTATAAAGGAAGGGATGTATGTATATTTATATTTTGATGATAACCATCCATGTGTGTGCATCTCTTGATTGTACAATAAGAATGCATTGTTAAGTATTCAAAGGAAACATATTTCTTTAATAGTTTAGATCAGATAATGATGACTCCTCTTAGAAGTATTATCCTTGGTGTATGCTGTTGCTTTATGTCTCACTTTTAATTGAACATTAAGGAATGTAGTATTTTAATCATAACTCTGCCAATATCTTTATCTAGAGGACTGTTGCCATTTTTGTCTTTTCTGAAATTTTTGTCACCAAGAAGGCAGGATTATATATTTTTTCCTTTCCAGATTGAGTTGGTGCAGTGTATCCTTGGTTATCAAAATACTCATAGCTTTAAGACTTTGAAACAGCAAACGTTCCTGATGTGTGAAACAGCATGATACATAACTGTATGCTCATACTTGCATAAAAATGGATGCTAGCTGTGCAATGCACAAACTGACCTAGGACGACACATCAAACGGTAAACTGCCTGTGATTATGAATGACTTCGCTTTTTGCATTTTTTTGGTTTCCTATTATGCACGTTAACTTTTAAGAAATAAGTGTTATCTTAAAAATCTTAAAAAAAAAAAAGACAAGTTACTGGTCAGGTCCAAATTTAACCCGCTCCTTGTCTTTTCAGTGGGTTCTTTCTTTCCCTTCCCAGGGCTAGGGAGTCCGAGTCAAGTTAATACTAGGTGACCTGTAGTACCAACTTTACCAGCATGGGTTCTAAGTTGGCTGTTTACTTACCTATGGACTTCTCTAGCACTAAACTTTCAGGTAATTATAAATGGTGAATTAAAAAAAAAATATTTGAAGATATGTCTAATAGCCTCTACTCCAGTGTTCTCAGAGAAAGAAAAAATCAAGAGGTAAGAAGAGAACTTTAAAAGGTGAGATTAACATTAAAAACTATTACCTTTCAGGTTACTGGCAAGATGCTGTGTTTTAGGTCTGGACTACACTGTGTCCGGTTTATAGGTGTCTGAACATACCTTGTGGAATGGTAGGGCAGAGCCTCTTCAAAAGCACATTTGAGCTTTGGGAAAGCACTCATCGTTAGAGAAGAAGAAGCCAGGCATAATGAGCTTTTCTTAGTGACAAGGTGGTGATAAGACAAAAGGAGGCAGTTATGGGTGATAGATACATTCACATCAGGGTATCCATCACTCAGATCTGTTTCCCACCTTTGTTGCTAGCAGGCTGATATCTGAGGGTTACTAAGGGCAGGCACACATCTTGTGAACTGGAAACAGTGCCTAGTGAAAGGTGGCATGTTGCATGGAAGGGGTTGCTCAGGAAGAGCAGACTTGTTTTTGATCACAAGTGAGACGCAGTTGCAGATTTAGAGAAATACGTGGGGAATTTAGCAGACAGCTGAGTTAATTGAGTAAATGGGGGTAATGTGCTCTTGGAGATGGGCAATTACAGTCAATGTTCCTCCGTTTGTACTTCTAGGTGGGTGAAGCCTGGAGAAACTCAAGTTATATAAGAATACAAAAATCAACACAAAAGTCATAGAAAATAATTGTACTTAAACTTTAAAGCATCAGTTAGTGCTAATTTTGACACTTCTCTCTTACTCATCTCACCTGTATCTTCCTTATCTTTCTTGAAACTAGTAAAAGTGTGAATAGGAATAGCACCCATAGCAGAGCAATGTATTTCTCTGGTTGTAAAAGGCTTTCCAGAAAAATGTCTACCACTAAAGGAAATAGACACCTCCACAAATCTTTGGCTTTTGAAGAATGAAATAAGTGGAAATTATGGTATTAAATCCCTTTCTCTTTAGCAACAATCTCACCTAGTTAGTATCCCTCAAATTTGTATTTGCACCACAACAACTTCAAAATAAAATCCAATACTTACTTGTCTCCCACAATTCCCAAGTTGATTGTGGGGTAACCATGTTCCTGAATTGTCGCTAAGAGGGTTGAACGATTGCTGTCTCGAATCTTTCCTGGTAAGAGGTCATCTTCAGGATTTAGCAACTACAAAGCCAAAAAAACCACCACAAATTATTTTCTTAGGATAATACAGCCTATTGTTAATGGAAAAAAAAATAGATCTAATAAACAGAGTTTAGCATATCTAGCCCCTACAACATTATCTGGCATGAGAAAGATATATGCTCAAAGGATCTTTGGTAAATAGTGAAAGCCAGGAGAATGAGAAAATATTTCTCCAGAATTAAAAAACATGCAGAAATTCAAATGACTAAACAGTAGGCCAAATATCACACCAGCTTTGGTTGTAATTTGACAAAACAGTGCTCTGGAGATAGTGGCCTTCCCACTGGCTGTTTACTGTGTCAAACTGAAAAAAAAAAAAAACACACACACAACAACAAACTTTCTATTTTCTCTTTCACTATTATTTTCTAATCTGTCTTTCATTGAGAATACTTAAGGTAGAGACTCTGACATGATATTCTCAAGTCTGAAGAGACTGATATTTTATCTTTTCTTTCAAGCTTTTGTATATCTTTTTTGAAGCGGGATCAGAAATATCGAAAAAGTTAAACTTATTTGAAAGAGACGGAGCCAGATATTTTGTCTCTATTAGCAAACTTACACAAGTAATACTTAACTGCACACACTCGCAATTCCATGACTTTGAACTGAATCACCCTTTAGAGATTTAATATCTACAATTATATGTCAAAAAAGAAAATTATAAGAAGTTTCTTTTATGTTAAGATGTCCTAGTGAGGCAGTGTTGCATAGTAGCAAGATTCTACCTTATTCAGATGAGGTTCAAATTCAAGTTGCCCAAATATGTTACTCCATAATATTTCCATTTATAATACACAGTAATAACTACCTTGAAAGGCAGCTGTTAGGATTGAGATAGTGAACACTCAGTTCATATAGACAAATAGAAAAGAAATGCAATTCTCTGTCCTTTATTACATATAATATTGAAAAAGCACCTAATTCCAATTGTCCTTAATATTGTTACTTCTACGTGCTAGTATAGATGGAATCAGTTGACAATGTGAACATAGATTTACATTAGATTATAAAATACTGAAGAATAGGAGGTCCTTAACACACACACACACACTCAACATGCAACTTTATACAATTTTAAGATGTACTTTGATTTCAGAAAATTAGAAAATGAAAAAAAGTACATCTTTGAAGTGAGAAAATTATCTGGAATTTTATTGGAAAATTATACTGGAATATTATCTTAGGAGGCTGAAGGCCAGCCTGCATACTTCAGACACTTAGGCTGTTAATATGGTTAACACCTAGGGTTTTCTATATCAGTACTGCCAAATAGTAACCTCAAGCCCCTTCAGTCTTTCCTTCTGACTCATTAGTGATACCATGTGGCTGGACTTTTGGCTTTATGTTGGAAAAGTAGTAGCTTTTCAACCAACTGTCCCCTTAAAAGATCTGGAGAAAAACTTTGATCATCTTATTCACTGTCACCTGGGAGACTTCCCTTCAAATCCTGTACTAATCTGACTTAATCAGATGCCATGTGACACTGCAACCCACTCATATCCTTTATCACTGGCAGAGCTGGGAAAACTGCTATTGCAGTGCTAATATAGGTTGATTTTCTGATCTTAATTAACACATAGTTATTGAACTTATTATAATTTTATAAAGGCCAAGACTTACAGCTTTTTAACTGCCATTAATCAGACAAGTTGCAATAGAGAGAAAAGATTTTTTTCACAAAGGATATTGACCACCAACTAAGGAATAAGATTTCCCTGTTCATAGGGCATTTTCTTTGCCATTCATATTCCTCTCTGTTATTTTGCTGCACAAGGTTCCAGAAATAATAGAACAATTAGAGATCACTGGCTGTTTGTCTGTAAAACTGACATAATGGAATATTAGCTAGTTAAATGAGGGTGTGAGATTTCCAGCACATTTTAAGTATTTTCAAAGAAAATACACAGAATTGAATGAAAGATTATAAGGTTGCATGCACTAGAATAAATTCACAATATTCCTCATTAAAATGAAATCTAATTTTCTAACATCTTCTGGTCATCTCTAGAATGATGCCTAAAACTTACTATAGTTAAAATACAAAAGAAAAACTACAATACAAAGTAAAAAAAAAAACGCATTATCTTCATATCTTATTGCTTTCTTATCTACCAAATGCCAAATTTCAATTCCCTGTTTCTGTTACCGTCAATGGTGCCATTGTATTTCCAGCTTTCAAACATTTAATCTTTGATTTTTTTTCCCTTTGTAGTCTACTATCTTCCCAAAGGTTTCAATCCTTAATCCTTACTCCATTCCTCAATGACCCTAGGTTTCCATTCACTCTCTTATCAACTCCCCATTCGTCTGAATTTCAGGTATTCAATATATCTGAATTTTTTCAAAAGCCTTATAATTGGCTATCTTGCCAACAAACTTTCTTTCTGAGAGAGAAAACAGATACATCAACTTGCAAAACAGGCAAACTATACCAAAACAGGCAAACTATACCAAACCATGATATTTAACACAAACTATCTTAAGTCAAATTGTTACAACACAAGCTTATTCAGACCTATATATTCCTATAATATCATGGACAAATAGAGACAATGGTAACTCCATATGGACTGTTACTCCAAAGAAAAAATGAAGCTGTTTCAGCAACTTACCTACTTTACAAAATGTGATCAGTCTTTGCCTAGACCACATATACAAACTACCTTAAAACCACCCCATGACCAATCCCAGTCCTCAAAATCCTAAAAGTATTCTTTTGAGGGCGCGGTGCAGTAGTGGCGGAGAGGAGATACCTCATGTCCAAGGTCAGGAGCGGTAGCCAAGAGGAGATACCCCACGTCCAAGGTAGGCAGCAGCTCTGTGCTTTGCTGGAACAGCCGTGAAGAGATACCCCACGTCCAAGGTAAGAGAAACCCAAGTAAGACCATAGGTGCTGAGACAGGGCATCAGAGGGCAGATAGACTGAAACCACAATCACAGAAAACTAGCCAATCTGATCACATGGACCACAGCCTTGTCTAACTCAATGAAACTAAGCCATGCTGTGTGGGGCCACCAAGATGGATGGGTCATGGTGGAGAGGTCTGACAGAGTGTGGTCCACTGGAGAAGGGAATGGCAAACCACTTCAGTATTCTTGCCTTGAGAACCCCATGAACAGTGTGAAAAGGCAAAAAGATAGGACACTGAAAGATGAACTCCCCAGGTCGGTAGGTGCCCAATGTGCTATTGGAGATCAGTGGAGAAATAATTCTAGAAAGAATGAAGGGATGGAGCTAAAACAAAAACAATAGCCAGTTGTAGATGTGACTGGTGATAGAAGCAAGGTCCGATGCTGTAAAGAGCAATATTGCCCAGGAATCTGGAATGTTATGTCTATGAATCAAGGCAAGTTGGGAGTGGTCAAACAGGAGATGGCAAGAGTGAACGCCGACATTCTAGTAATCAGTGAACTAAAATGGACTGGAATGGGTGAATTTAACTCAGATGTCCATTATATCTACTACTGTGGGCAGGAATCCCTTAGAAGAAATGGAGTAGCCATTATAGTCAACAAAAGAGTCTGAAATGCAGTACCTGGATGTAATCTCAAAAATGACAGAATGATTTCTGTTTGTTTCCAAGCCAACCATTCAATATCACAGTATTCCAAGTCTATGCCCCAACCAGTAACACTGAAGAAGCTGAAGTTGAATGGTTCTATGAAGATCTACAAGACTTTCTAGAACTAACACCCAAAAAAGATGTCCTTTTCATTATAAGGGACTGGAATGCAAAAGTAGGAAGTCAAGAAACACCTGGAGTAACAGGTAAATTTGGCCTTGGAGTACAGAATGAAGCAGGGCAAAGGCTAAGAGTTTTGCCAAGAGAATGCACTGGTCATAGCAAACACCCTTTTCCAACAACACAAGACTCTACACATGGACATCACCAGATGGCCAACACTGAAATAAGACTGATTATATTCTTTGCAGCCAAAGATGGAGAAGCTCTATACAGTCAGCAAAAAAGAAGACTGGGAGCTGACTGTGACTCAGATCATGAATTCCTTATTGCCAAATTGAAGTGAAGAAAGTAGGGAAAACCACTAGGCCATTCAGGTATGACCTAAATCAAATCCCTTATGATTATACAGTGGAAGTGAGAAATAGATTTAAGGGACTAGATCTGATAGACAGAGTGCCGATGAACTATGGACGGAGGTTCGTGACATTGTACAGGAGACAGGGATCAAGACCATCCCCATGGAAAAGAAATGCAAAAAAGCAAAATGGCTGTCTGAGGAGGCCTTACAAATAGCTGTGAACAGAAGAGAAGTGAAAAGCAAAGGAGAAAAGGAAAGATATACCCATCTGAATGCAGAGTTCCAAAGAATGGCAAGGAGAGATAAGAAAGCCTTCCTCAGTGATCAATGCAAAGAAATAGAGGAAAACAATAGAATGGGAAAGACTAGAGATCTCTTCAAGAAAATTAGAGATACCAAGGGAACATTTCATGCAAAGATGGGCTCAATAAAGGACAGAAACCATATGGACCTAACAGAAGCAGAAGATATTAAGAAGAGGTGGCAAGAATACACAGAAGAACTGTACAAAAAAGATCTTCATGACCCAGGTAATCACGACGGTGTGATCGCTCACCTAGAGCCAGACATCCAGCATCACTATGAACAAAGCTAGTGGAGGTGATGGAATTCCAGCTGAGCTATTTCAAATCCTAAAAGATGATGCTGTGAAAGTGCTGCACTCAATATGCCAGCAAATTTGGAAGACTCAGCACTCTGTCAAGGTGATGCTCTCCCTTGTTCAGAAACTTTAATATACCCAGCTTTGTATGATCAGCAGGTTTCCCAGGTGGTCTCTGTACTAAGATCATGATAGTCACTGAAGTCCCCATCACACTTAGGCAAGACCCATGCCACCAGTATTCTCATTTTGGTTGAATTGTACTTCACTGAGATCTTCTGAGTCTCTGTGTTTGGGGAAGTTGTTATCTATGATGGTAAGTCCAGCATTTACATTAAGCTCTGATCCTTTTTTCTCTCCTTGACTGGATTCCAAATTCAACTTTTCAAGTTTCCAGGAAAAGTATAACAAATGTTTAAATTGGTCAGAAGTTAAATTAAGGAGAGGAAGGGGAAAGAACCCACAAATTTCTTCTTCTCTTGTACTCAGGCAGTCAGTCAGTCAGCTCAGTTGCTCAGTTGTGTCTGACTCTGACACCCCATGGACTGCAGCCCTCCAGGCTTCCCTGTTCATCACCAACTCCTGGAGCTTACTCTCTTATACTGCTGTTGCTTTTTATCTCCTTCAAGCTTTGGGGACAGCTTTATTCTGGGGATCTTGAAAGGATCATTCACAAAGCAAGAAAGCTCAGGAAAAACAGGAAGATGGTTAAACTTTGAGCTATGGAAAAGTTCTGACAGATGATGGTTTCCAGAAAATAAAGGTGGTTGGAAGATTTCATTGTAAGATTTGGGTGGGGCTGTTTAGAATTAGTGACACTGCGTTAGAGCTGGGAGCCTGTCCAGCCTGGAAGACTCATTTTATAGACAGTGTGGCAGGAATACCAGAGAGGAGCAGCAGCACGTTCAAGATACCTTAGTGATGAAGTTACAAGTAGAGGGCTTCCCAGGTGGCGCTAGTGGAAAAGAACCCACCTGCCAATGCAGGAGACATGAGACATGGTTCAATCCCTGGGCCTGGAAGACCCCCCAAGAAAGAAATGGTAACCCACTACAGTATTCTTGCCTGGAGAATCCCATGGACAGAGTAGCCTTGTGGGCTACAGTTCCATGAGGTCACAAAAAGTCAGACATGACTGAAGTGACGTAGCACACACTGATCCTTTTTTGTTGAGCTCTCAAAGTTAGCTGAAATTTATTTTGTTTAGAAGGGGAGCAGAATATGCCACCTCCAAATGAACCTCTTTGGTACGTGGATTATTTTGAGCTGAAGGCAATCAAACCCTAGCAGACTCAACAAAAACTTTTATGATTCCTTGGCTGCCTAAGAACTTAGATAGGGGACCTGGCCCAGAAAAAGAGCCATTACCAGGAGATTTTTCACCTGAAAGACATATCTGTATGGCAGGGCAAACGACTGATTACAAAACACCTGCTCTTCTCATCTTCCTGTGAACTGCCCTTCTCTCCCTTTGAAGTTCCAGGGTCTTTCCCTTTCTCAGCTCAGATTGGCATACAAACCTCAATCACATGACTGCTTTTGAGTCTCATATTTTTATGGGATTCCTATATGTACAAGATTAATATTTTCTCTGGTAATCTGTCAATTTAATTATTAGACCAGCCAAAGAACCTAGAACCATATATGGAAAGTTTTTGTGCTCCAATTCAGTTCAGTCGCTCAGTTGGGTCCTACTCTTTGTGAACCCGTGGACTGCAGCATGCCAGGCTTCCCTGTCCATCACCAACTCCTGGAGTACCCAAACTCATGTCCATTGAGTCAGTGATGCCATCCAACCATCTCATCTTCTGTCGCCCCCTTCTCCTCCTGCCCTCAATCTTTCCCAGAATCAGAGTGTTTTCCAATGAGTCAGCTATTCATATCAGGTGGCCAAAGCACAGGGTTGATTTCCTTTAGGATTGACTAGTTTGAGCTCCTTGAGTCTCCAAGGGACTCTCCAGAGTCTTCTCTAGCGCCACAATTTGAAAACATCAATTTTTCGACACTCAGCCTACTTTATAGTTCAGCTCTCACATCTGTACACGACTATTGGAAAAACCATAACTTTGACTAGATGGACCTTTGTCAGCAAAGTGATGAATCTCCTTTCTAATATGCTGTCTAGGTTTGTCATAACTTTTCTTTCAAGGAGCGTCTTTTAATTTCATGGCTATAATCACTCTCTGCAGTGATTTTGGAGCCCAAGAAAATAAAGACTGTCACTGTTTCCATTGTTTCCCCATCTATTTGCCATGAGGTGATGAGACAGGATGCCATGATCTTCGTTTTTTTGAATGCTGAGTTTTAAGCCAGCTTTTTCACTCTCCTCTTTCACTCTCATTCAGAGGCTCTTTAGCTCCTCTTTACTTTCTTCCATTAGAGTGGTATCTGAGGTTGATATTTCTCCTGACAATCTTGACTCCAGTTGGGGATTCACCCAGCATGGCATTTCACATGATGTACTCTGTATTTAAGTTAAATAAGCAGGATGACAATATACAGCCTGGACATACTCCTTTCCCAATTTTGAATCAGTCCTTTGTTCTTTGTCCGGTTCTAACTGTTGCTTCTTGACCTGCATAGAGGTTTCTCAGGAGGCAGGTAAGGTGGTTTGGTATTCCCATCTTTTTAAGAATTTTCCAAAGTTTGTTGTGATCCACATAGTCAAAGGCTTTAGTGTAGTCAATGAAGCAGAAGTAGATGTTTTTCTGGATGATCAGAGTACCTGAGCTTTGTTGCAAACTTCTATATAACCTGACCCGCCCGCCCTCCTTGAAGCAGTTCTCTCAAGGTTACTTGAGACACTGTCTCCTGGGCTTGAAGTCCTAAAAATTCTCACCCAATAAAAGGTAGCTCAATTGTGACTATTTTTTAAGTGGACAGTTTGAAGGTACTTTTAGAACAGAGGATGAATATTATTCTGAATATTCAGTGATTATCATTTTTATTGTTATGCATTGCTTCAAAATTAAATTTAAGTAAAAAAGCAAAACATTTGAAATCTCTTTTGTTAAACCCTCAGGAGGAAGTTCTCTGTCTTGTCTAAAAGAGAAATCATTTATTTTAAGAGACCTCCTTGTTTCTGTTCTTCAGAGATTTAACCCTGTGGTCTTGATGGAACTGTCAAGGGGCCCAAGACTGTTATAATGATTTACTTTCTCTCTTTTTAATGTACTGAAATGGAGTTGTCTGCATCTAAGACTTTTCTCGTCTTAATACAGAGAAGATATTAGACTTCTGTAGGTCAGTAACTATTTCCACATCCACTGCAAACAGCTCCCTTACATATAATTTCTTCCTTTTTCCTCTTTTGGAAAAATTAATTATCAAAAGTCAATGACTTAGTGACTGAACAACAACAAAATACATTTAAAAATAGTTAACATGGTAAACGTTTTGTTATGTGTATTTTATCATAATTAAAAATGAAAAAAAAAAAGTCACTGATGACCTTGGTAATAAACATTTCAGGGAAGAATGACGCCTTTAAAAAATAGTAGAAACTAATACCACTTTGTAAAGCAAGTTATACCCCAACAAAAATTTAAGAAAATAATTAAACAACAACACATTAAAAAAAGGAGGGGTAAGTCAGGAAGGAAGAATTCCATTCTTTATAGTAGGAAGGGAAAAGTGATGAGTGAGATTAGGCAATGGTGGAAGATGAGATTGTTGTTGTTCACTCACTAAGTCATGTCTGACTCTTTCTAACCCCATGGACTGCAGCATGCCAGGCTTCCTTGTCCTTCATTATTTCCTGGAGTCTACTCAAACTCATCCATTGAGTCAATGATGCCATCCAACCATCTCATCTTCTGTTGTCCCCTTCTCCTCCTGCTCCCAATCTTTCCCAGTATCAGAGTCTCTTCCAGTGAGTCGGCTCTTCACAGCAGGTGGCCAGAGTATTGGAGCTTCAGCTTCGGCATCAGTTCTTCCAATGAATATTCAGGGTTGATTTCCTTGAGGATTGACTAGTTTGATCTCCTTGCTGTCCAAGGAATATGAGGTGGAAATATCCAAAGGAAGTTGTAAATGAAGGCTTGCATTTACAAAAGAGGTTAAAATTAGGGCTTTAGATATGAGAAGTTGCCTGTACATATCTGGCATGAGAGGAAAAGTCTAAGGGAGAATCTGGAGATAGTGGAGGACACAGCAGAGAACAGCATCTTAAGGGAATGTTCCAAGTAGGGAATGGAGAAAGGCATGATGAGGATAAAAAGGAGTAGTTGTCAGGGCATCAAGAGAGAACTGTCATAGAGCACTAGGAATGAAGTAGTTTCCAGGTGGTGGGTAAGGAATGTGTCTGATGTCAAATGATATATACATGGTAAGGAGGTTGAATATCAGAGCAGGTTTTAAAGGTTAGGAGGTGATGAGTGTACTCAGGAAAGCAGTTTTTGTACTAATGGGACACTAATGAGATTTGGGAGTTTGAGTAGAGAGTGGAGAGTAAGGAAGGAAAGGCAGTATTTCTGACTTCTCTTTCAACAAATCTAGTAGTGGATAGGAGGTGACTAAGTAGTAGCTCAATGAGGAAAAGTGGTGTTTAAATATAGGTTCTGTTGTGATAGTGGTAATCTTTGTCTGTTTGGATACAGGAGGATGAGCCACTAGAGAGAAAATAGAGAACCCAGAAGACACAGGAAATAATTTAGAAATCAAAGTTCTGAGGAAGGTGAGAAAAAGTAGGCTTAAAAGTAGTATTGTTCTTAGGAAGGAGAAGTACCTCTTCTTTTAGATTGAAAGAATTCCTTTTAGATTGAAAGAAAGGAATATAGGTAAAGGAATGGGGAAATTTTTGAGGTAATGAGACAGGAAGAAGAGGGAGCCCTCATAGTGCTCAGTTTCACAGATATATTTATTTTTAAACTTCACTTTTCCCTGCAAAGGTAGTGACTTCATCTGCCAAGAGCTGAAAGCAGGGCTCTGCTGGGGTTTGAAGAGGGGGTAGAATGTGTGAATGAACTATCATATTGGATCTGGAAGAATGTGCTAGAAAACCAACAAGACAGTTACATCAGAATTACTGAACAACTTTAAGTTCCAGGTTGCCACTAAATGCCAGTAATTTGTAGTTGTTCAGGTAATCATAGTTCTATGCATTTTATTCAGTACTGTTTTTCTGCTTGGGAACAAAAATGGAGAAAGGAGTCATTCACTTTGGGTATCACCATAGTAAGCAAAGGAATAAATTTTAGTGAAGCTATCTAAAGTGTTAGAGAGGGAAACTTGAAAGTGGTGAGTCATGGTCTTGAATCTGGACAAGAAATAAAGTGTGGCTAGAAGAAAATAGAGGAATCTCTAACCTAATAGGTTTCAGAGACTTCCATTAAAATGTTGGGGAAATGAAATTTAAGGAATTGGGAAGCATTGTGGAATAGTGGAGAAAGGTCATTACAGCAAATGACTTAGGTGTGAAACCAGGCTTAATCACTTAGACAAAATATATGATGTTGGATAAGTTGCTTTGTTTTTGAGCTTCAATTTTCTCTTACATAAAATGAAGGATAGTTATATTAACCTCATAGTGTTGCTTTAATCATGAAGCACATGGCAGTACTGGTCACAGTAGACACTCAACTTCTTATTCTTTCTCTTATTAGTAAGGACAAAGATTTTAAAGATTCTACTTTTATAATAACAGCTGCTTGCGGCAGCCCCCAAAGATCAGTATAGGGAGATTTTAGACAGACCTTGTGTCTAAAGTATAAACTTGTTTGTACAAACACCTGTTATTAGAGTGGCCAAGATATTTATAAAAGATGGAATAAAATAAATAGTGGACATAAATACACCTAGTTCTGTGTGTATGTGCATGAGAGAGAGAAAGAGAGAGAAGGCTGCAGAGAGGGAGGGAGAAACAGTGAACGAGGTGGGGGACAGAATGAATAAAAATGAATGAATGAGTTATGGAATATGGCTGAAGGTGACTGAAATTAGATGAAAACTCACCATCTCTGGAAGGAATACTTATTGCTAGTACTTCGGTAACTAGGTAACAATCATATAATCTTGATTTCTTGAAGCTAATGGCAGCTGGCAGACTGATATCCAGTTTAAAGATCTGTAAGTTACCATCTACAGTTTCAAGGGAAACAATATATTTTATGGAATGGAGAGATGATGTCTTCAAGAGTCAAAATTAGAAAATAAAACTTGGAAATATAAAGGTTGGGGAAAGAGGAAGAAGGGACAGCTGTCTAAGTGTAAAAGTTACACCTCCTATCTTCTATTTATACTGATTTCCTAGGTGACCTTATGCAGTCTCATGATTTTAAATACTATATTTATATATATGTACTATTTTAAAATACTATATATATATGCTGATAACTTTCAAATATGTACCTTTAATTCTAACCTTTCTCCTAAGCTCCAGACTAATATATTTAATTGCCTACTCTTAATTCTCATAAGTATCTCAAACTTAACATTTCCAAAGAAGAAGCCCTGACTTCTGCTGCCCAATCTTTCTTATCAGGGTAAATGATAACTCTCCTTAGGTCAGTTATCAAAGCTCAGGTCAAAATCTTAGAGTTCATCTTGACTTTTAACTTTCTCTTATCTTCTACTTTGAATTCTCTGGCAAATCTTGTTTGCTGATTTTACCTTCAAAATACATTCTGGATCTGATTACTTCTCACCATCTCCACTATCATTCTGGTCCAAATCTCTTGCTGGAGTACTCCACAGCCTTTCAAAGGGCCTCTTGGTCTTTCTCCTTTTCCCTCCCATATGCCAAATCATTCATATAGAAGACAGAGTAAGCATTTGCAAATTTAAGATATTTTATGTTCCACTTCCTCAAAACTGTCTATTTAGAATAAAAGGATCTTGTTTCTGTCACCTCTCCAACTTCTCCCTTCACTTTGCTACCTTCCCACTATTCTTCAGCCACATTGGCTTCATTGCTGTTCCTCAAACATGATAAGCATGCACTATACTCCAGGGCCTTTGTGGTTGTCATCTCCTCTGCTTGGAACACAATTCTAGTCACATGCCATGTACCTTCAATGTCTTCGGATTTCCACTCTGATTTCCCCCATCAGTGAGGCCTAATTAGTCTTTGTAAAACTCTATCTGTCTGCCAGTCAGGTCCAGACATGAAAATCAAAACTCCTTTAGCTTTTTCAAAAGGAGAGAGCAGGAAAAGGGAGGATTTAATGCATGGGATTGGGTATAAGTGTGTTGCCAAGTTGGAGAAACAAAAGAAGAAAAGTATATCACTAAAGATTAGTAATTGCCAGAAGTCACCACTGTCCCCGGGGCTGCTGGAGGAGAGAGATGCTACTGAGTTGAGGAGATTCTACTGCTGCTGCCTTTTTCCACCTTCTAATATCATGTTAATGCATCCCAGTGGCAAAACCTACCTGGACCACAGGGAAAGAGAGCCTGAGAAATTGTGTTTTCAGGCTTCCAGTTTTATTGTATCAGAGAGAGAATAAAAGGGTTGATATGGAATAAGTTTCAATAGATTATATTGAATATAATTACATTATTCAATAGAATTGAATATAATGAATAATTCATTATATTGAATACAATTATTATATACCTGGCATATACCTCTTTTACTAGCAATCTTTATCATCTTACTCTGCTTTAAAAATTCATACAATTTACTACTATTTGTTTATTGACTATCCCCCTCCTCCCATCAGAACATAAATTCTATAGGAGCAGGGGCTTTATCTGTCTTGCTTGTTGCTGTTGTCTCCAGTACTCAGAATAGTATCTGGCATCAGTGTGATAGCATACTGAGAGAGGAGGGGTTGTAAGAGTGACTGCCTCAGTGGAAAGGAATATTTTATTACTGACATTGTTTAGAATTGCCAGTGCATGCTGATAATAAAGAACAGAATGACTTGTAGTTAGTTTTACTACTGTTTTCTAATTTTCTGCGGACAGTGTGTTCTTTTATGTGAGGTTAACAAAATCCTTTCTCCATCTCTAAGGACACATTTGAACTTGGGTTAACTTTCTAGCTCAGTTTCTCTGGAAATTTGACAAAAAAAAAAAAAGGTGAACTTGTTAGTAGACAGCATTTCTTATGGTAAAAATGGTCTCTGAATAGTAACTTGCGTATGGAATAGAAGGGATTACAAATGAATCCATAACAAAAAGCCAGGCTTTGGGCTTCCATGAATGTGGTAACATTTGAAACTGGGCATTTCCCTTGTAGGGACTCTGGAAACTGCCTAAGATTGTTATAAGAAATACTGATTCCTATGTAGGACATGGTGCTTTTACGCTGATGGCTCTCATACTCTCCTAGTAAAACTTGTTCCCTGCACCTAAATGTTACTTGAAGAACAAAGAGACCAGTTGTTGGATGGCTGTGTGAAATACTATGATGACTGGTCCCACTGAAGAAAGCCTGATGCTCCCCTCCTGAATGCTGAGTTTCCTTTTTAATATCAGGAAACTGGTTCAAGGTATAGATTATTCATATCTTCTAAGTCTGATGTTTACTTAAGAGAACCTCTGGTGGGTATTTCAGCATCTAACAGATGTTCATCAAACATTTATTGAGCAAATGCATGAGGTTGGAAATGTATGATCACAATTATTTAATTACTGGATGCTATTACTTAAATTTTAACTTGCACAGTTTGTCAAAATTAACAAATGTCTACACCAGCTATTCTGTGTGAGTTATAGTTTGCAACTCTGGCTTCCCAATTTTAAAATGAGTCCTTCATCCTGAATAAGCTCATGGAGTCACAAAATACAAAGCAGGTTTTGAGTGAGTCTACATAGACATCTTCTATGGGATTCTTTGGGCTGCCTAAGGCTTATCAATATACCACACTGGATTTAAGAGGTGGCATATGTGAAGCCATACATATCAGAAGTCAGAACTAATACTTAAGTGGAGCTTGTGCTGTGAGTGAGTAAATTATAGACTTATCACATTAATATACAAACATAATTACTTTTGGCCCCTTTGAAATAAATGAATAATTTTTTTTCTTATTGTTTTCTGACTATCTGAGGATCTCAAGCCTTCAGGAGCGATACTATGCTTTATTTCTTTTATCTCTAGTTTCCAGTATAGTGTCTGGCATAGAAGTACTCAATAAACATTTGTTGAACTATATGGTGACAGAGAATCATAAATTTAATAACAGCTAACTTTGGATGGGAGTAGGGAGGAATGTCGGAGTTTCCCTGGTAGCTCAGCTGGTAAAGAATCTGCCTGCAATGCAGGAGACCCCAGTTTGATTCCTAGGTTGGGAAGATCCCCTGGAGGAGGGCATGGCAACCCACACCAGTATTCTTGCCGGGAGAATCCCCATGGACAGAGGAAGCTGGTGGGCTAGTCCATGGCGTTGCAAAGAGTTGGACATGACTGAGCAACTAAGCACAGCACAGCACAGGGAGGAATGTCAAACTACACAGAACTAGACATCATGGAATTTAAAAGCATCATTCCTTTGGAAAACCATGTAAATACAGTAGGCCAGAAAACGAAGGGAAAGAGAATCACACAGGATCTATCAAAGCCTCTTCAAAGATAATCAAGTCTACAGGGGCAGGGAACTACAGAATCTTCTTTAGGTTCTAGCATGTATGTACCATCTCTAGTCTCATCCTGTCACTATTCCCTACTACTAGTAAATAGTTTTAATAAAGAGTATAAAAGGTAGCTTAAAAAAATACTGCCAATAATGTACTCTGGGGGAGTAACAGAATCCAGACCTACAAAGTCATTAGGAGGAAAACAAAAAATGTAGCTTAAACAAAGGTGCCTAATAAAATAGCTGTCTATTAGTTTGCTCATTCTACCTAGGTTTCCTAAGCCCCATGAAGTCACTTAGATGTACAAAGCATATATATAAATCTCAAATAAGAACAGGTCATTAAGTCAATCAGTTGAACAGAAATTTCTTTCTGATGCTAAACATAGTGTTGGTTGGTTCTAAGGACAGAAAATCATCACTGTGCAGATCAACTGAAAAGAATGTTTCTTTTGGGTCAGTCAATAGTTTTAGGGAATGACCAGTACACCTACACTGGGAAGTAAACAGATGCAGAATGTTAATTTAGCTCTCCATTATCAAAACAAAATATTCTTTTCTTCTGTCCTTTCCAAAAGAGCTATAAGGGCAACAGACCCTTGACAATGTTCATTTCCAAGTCTAAGAAATGAAAAATAATGATAGCAAATGGCTTATTTTCAGAAAGTTAGAGATTAAAAGAGAGATAGGAAAAAAATCCTGTTAATCTTTTTAAAAATAGTATAAGATCTTAAGGAATAACTTGAAAAAAATCTCAGTAGTTTCTGATTCTGCTTTTAGGCTTTGAATTTCCAGCAGATTCACTTTTCAATATTCCTAGTTTGGCCTTATAGCCTCCAATTGAAGTTCTGTATAACCTAAGCAAAAGGGAATAGAAAGTTTTTCAAAAGTTCTCAGAATACTGACTATATTTCCCTTCCTAAATTAGGACTGAAATGACATTTTGACATATTCTGAATAGCATGCCACTAGAGATGCTATCTTTAGAGAGAAAAATGATTTTCAAATCCTTCCTGGTGACTAAAGATCACATGGAATGTTAAGCAAGAAAAAGGGCTAGAATTCAATTCCCAATTCATTGAATCACTTCTTGCACAGAGGCGGCCCATCATCTCAGCAGCAGAGCAGGCACGGCTCACTATACCAGCAGACTAAACGCTAGGTTTGCACAGTTGAATATCTACAGCCAGCAGTCAACATCCTCTGTTTATATGTACTGAATGTGTGGAAGGCCATTGGTTGTAATATTTCATTCTAGTAAATGGAAGGGAATGCTTCTTAATATATAATTTCTAGTTCTTCCTTTTCATCTTCTGTACTTGAACCATCCCGAGGCCCATTTATTATTCCCTTGTTATAGAAATGTGGTAAGATCTATAATCCTTAATATTCTATTTATAATATAGAACACAGAATGTCAGAAATGCTTTTCTCTGAAAGTCCCACTACCCTCCTTCCCTTGCCACAACCCGCCCCTCCCCCTGCCTTTTTTACCTCATTCCCTGTTGACATGACTGCAACCACTGGAAACTTATTAACTTCAACCTCTGTAACACCTACAGTTGCCAGAAGACCAATCTCTGAGGGGCCCATGTGGGTTCCTTTGGCCAAAACGCATTCCCCTCTTTTAATGTCATGGCCAATGGGTCTGAAAATCAAAGCAGAACCATAAGCAGTATGACAAAGAACAATATTTTCTCAACTCAGAGGGAAACTTTAGTGTCACAGAAAGAGGACACTCAAGGGGGAAAAGGGGAAATGAGGCATGGAACAGAGTACTAAAATGAAGAGATTTTTAAAACTATGCTTTTTTAATTAAAAAAAATTTAATTCATACGAAGACAGAAATAGATTTGTATCTATTGCTGTTAAACAGGAATATGCTACTTTATGTTTGAAAATTCTTTTAGAAATGCTTTGTAACACATTATAGCCAAAAACACCAACTGCAAACTCTCTTTGGTGTAAGGCAGGCATTTATATGAAAATATCTAATGCCATTCCAGAGCTTGTTAGGATTGTGGTGAAGAGAATAATGCTAATGAGGTTACAGCCATGGAGATAATTTCCATTAGACCACTTAGACTGGTCCAGTTCTGTGGCCACCCCATTTACTTTGACCCCACAGGAGTGGAAGAAGTGTAGCTTTGTTACAAAATGTTGAATAAATTAGGACTAATGGAATCAGGGCAAACATATTCAATCATGAGAAAAATCACCTGAAGGATATACACTACTTATAATAAGACAGTAGTCTCAACTTTGTATATAAAGAGTAGCACATCATTCCATTATTATTGGTAGTTGAGGAGGGGCTTTCAGCTAATTATATAAATACTCGACTTTGAAAGTATCTGTGTTAATATCAAATTCTCAATTACCTACGGGTAAGGATGGGAAATTCTAGATTATCTAGAAATAGGATCAACTATGGATTAT
The DNA here is from genome assembly GCF_000754665.1 of Bison bison bison. Classification (NCBI taxonomy): domain Eukaryota; kingdom Metazoa; phylum Chordata; class Mammalia; order Artiodactyla; family Bovidae; genus Bison; species Bison bison. The sequence continues at coordinate 4,559,610 of NW_011494811.1, forward strand.
GCAGGCTTATGACTTTGCCTCCTTCTCATGTTGCTTTTGAATAAATCATTTGCCTTTACTAATGTCATAAAAAAGTAGGTAGGGCAGACATGGGATATATAATTTAGAAAAATCATTTTGCTACTGGTTAAAATCCCTGAAAGCTAATGGTTAATTGACTGAGCTGTGAATTTATAATAGCCATGCTCTCCTGAGTTCATGATCATGGGAGAAACAAAAGTTGGCTATACATTCTATGTGTTATGAACTTACCTGATATCTTGGCCTGGCCGAGCTTGCACCAAAATTCGTACTTCAAGCTCCTCAGTGCCCTATGGTAACAACAAATCATGTAATTTCAAACAGAGCAATCTGACTGAATTTCGATCAATAGAATTTAGCTATTCAGATGCTTTCATTATCGGATAGGCTCAGAATATATAAAGATACAGAGGAACAGGAACTTTGTGAACTCCTTTGAACGTGAATTTCTACCACAGGTTCCTGAAAAATTAGGCTTGATCCCAAAGAATAAGTAAACATTTTCACTGATTCTCATACTTTTAAAAAATGTACCAATTCAAATATTGACTCATACTTTGTAAATAGCATTCTCAAGGAAAAACATATACATATATACATAGAGAGAGAGATCGCTATCCTAATAGATACAGTGAATGTGTGTGGAGGTAACTATTTTGTTGCCATAAATCACGGGTTCAGTACTATGCCAAGATTCCCAAATATCTGTAGAAATTTCAGTGAAGACTTAACAGTTTGCCTGGTAGTAGATTTCTATAAATTAATGGTGATCATAATTTTTACATTTATGAACTGTGACTAATATTGTGATATTGGAACTGTGTCTTGTCATCTGGCAGAGTGTGTTCTGGATTTCAATGCTCCGCTGACTTCCTTGATGCCAATAAATTTGTTGGGCAGTTTTAACAGCAAGACAATGTGACCTGTATGTCCAGAGTTGAATTTTATAAGCCTTACTTGTGGGAAGTAAGTAAGTACTTGTGGGTGATAAAAAGGAAAATCCTCAAATGAAGAAAAGAGGGCATATCTCAGCATGGCCAAATTTTACTGTATGTTCAGTCTGGGAGAATATATTTTGTCATTTATTCTTGTATTAAAAAATACAAGATATCTTAAACTTCTTCACAAAACAAAATCAGTAAATCCTCCATTGAAACTTTTATTCCTGACTGATGCTCTGGATTCAATAACTGCCAGTAGCTTCAGTGAAATAAAGGCCTACTTAGAAGCTTTTATTTATAAAAGAACAGAGTCCTTTATTTTAGGAAATAGAGGGGGAATTGACATAAATTTAATGTTTCCAGACTGCAATTTGGTGGCACAGATTTTCCTGAATTATAGAAAACCAGAGCTGAAAGGGTCATTTGGTTTAAATGCTTGGCTTAGGGAAGTATTCAAGAACTTGCCCAAATGTTCTTTGTTAAATTCTTCTGTATTAAAATCTCCACATTTTATCAGAAGCTAGTCTTGATGAGCAAATTTCTCAGCTAGATGGTAGGACAACAGTTAATATCATTGCTCTTTTATCTTGAGATAGTTTCTTTCTTTGTTTGCAAATGCAATTTCTTGGCTTAAATGTAGTTCAAATTCCGCTGTAATCCCAGTAATGGTCATAAAAACGATTTCTATAATAAAAGGTTTTCAAGCCTAAGGCAATTCCTTATTCACTATACAGTACAATGTAAGGTCCTAACGTTAAAAAATTGGGCTCTCATAAACATTGCAGAAAATGGACCTGACTTATAATACTGCCACAGGAATGAAGCCATAAGACCTGGTAATGACGTACATCATCGGATTCCCTGATAAGTTCAGTATCTTCCACTTGTACTACTGCATCAGCACCACAGGGGATTGGAGCACCTGTTGTAACCCGCATGACTTGTCCTGGCATTACTGTCTGAGTCGGCTGGAAATAGAAACACACAAGAAAGAGATGATTTACTTTGCTCCTGCAAAGGAAACTCTTGCAGATGTAACAGTTTTTGAAACAAACCATAAAAGGAAGATCCCCTGGAGAAGGAAATGGCCACCCACTGCAATGTTCTCGCTTGGAGAATCCCATGGACAGAGAAACCTGGTGGGCTGCAGTCCACGGGGTCATGAAGAGTCGGACATGACTGAGTGACGAATACTTTCTTTTTTTTCACTTTCATAAAAGGAGAGTCTTATTCATTTTGGGAAAATATAATAAAAGTCAAACAGGTACACTTACACCAAAGAGGCTTTCACTTGACTTAAGGTGATGACTATCAGATGTTTTTCTTGGTGCCCTGCTTTCTTTTTGAAGAACTGCCACTTATATTTGCCACTACTCTCTCTCAGTGTGAATTTTCTTAATATATGTAAAGTGATATGACAGTCTTTAAAAAAATGCCATGCAATATGATTTTTATGAATGACAATTATGAAAAACCAGCATGTTGATCATTTGCTGAAGTTCTGATGTTTGAGAAATATTACTTTATTAACCAACATTTTGGTTAAATAAAGGCAAACCAGAAAATTTATTGTTCTTGAAAATCTTTATAAAATATATTAGTGTACCATACAATTAATAATAAAAGTCTAGCAAATATATTTATATAATCTAAAAAAACTGTACATTTAAAAATGGTTAAGATGGTACATTTTATGTTACACATTTTTTACCACATTAAAAAAAAAAAGGAATGATTAAGGAAAACTATCCTTCCACTAAATGTACAATCAAAGTAAAACTGGAAATTCATTTGTTAGAAAAGTCTTAAGAAGCTTATTTCTATAATGCTATTGCTGCAAATAATGCAACCAATAGCTAATATTTGTGGAATACTCAGTCTATGCTAGGCTTAGGGTTAAGTGCATTATTATGTTTCAGAATATAAGCCCTATTAAGACAGAAATTTGTTTCATTTTCTGTTTGCCTCTTTAGATCACATCATTATTTTCTATCCTGTGCTGTGGCCTATAGGCTGATCTCTGCGGATTGTTTCAACCAGTTTCCCATCACTCTGGCTTCTGGTTAAGTTCAGTCAGTGGGAGGGGCTAACAAGAGACTCACTGGAGAAAACCCTGATGCTGGGAAAGACCAAGGGCTGGAAGACAAGTGGGTAAGAGAGGACGAAATGGTTGGATGGCATCACTGACTCAATGGACATGAGTTTGAGCAAATTCTGGGAGATAGAGAAAGACAGGGAAGACTGGCATGCTTCCGTCCATGGGGTTGTAAAAACATGGACAGACTTAGTGACTGAACAACAAGAGACTAGAGGGTAGGGGAGAGAGAGAGAAGTACAATTTTTATTCCCCGTGCTGTTTCCCTGCTGGGTTGCAGTTTGGTGATGGCCATGTCATATCTAATAGCATTGATGCCACATTTCCTATTAGGTGACCCTCTCCCATAGCTATCAATCTGCCCAGGTCCAGGTACCACTTTCTCTCTTTGCCCCTTCAGACTTAAAAGTGGGAGTGAAATCTTATTGTTGCTAGCACCTGAATGTTTCACATTCTTTTGTTAGTTTCCTTTAATCCTGTCTATGGAGGAGGCAATGGCACCCCACTCCAGTACTCTGGCCTGGAAAATCCCATGGATGGAAGAGCCTGGTGGGCTACAGTCCATGGGGTCGCTAGGAGTAGGACATGGCTGAGCGACTTCACTTTCACTTTTCACTTTCATGCACTGGAGAAGGAAATGGCAACCCACTCCAGTGTTCTTGCCTGGAGAATCCCAGGGACGGGGGAGCCTGGTGGGCTGCCATCTATGGGGTCACAGAGAGTCAGACACGACTGAAGCGACTTAGCCGCAGCAGCAGCAGCAGCAGCAATCCTGTCTATATCTTCAGTAGAGTACTTGCATTCATCTTTAATCACTCCCTTTGCAGACATATTTATTGCTCTATCATCCCAAAGCCTAGAGAGTATCTGGCACAAAGTTTGCAGTCAATAAGTATTTCCAGAATGAATGAGTAAGCATGCATGATCTCATTATCACAACAACTACATGAAGCATGTAATACTTCTTGGCTTACAATTCCAGTGAGCTCATTAATTTTTTCCAACAAGTCACTGGAGAAAGATTCTTAAGATCAGATCTGGCATTGAGCTACATACTTTATATCCTCTTACTCTGATATTTGAATAAGAGACATTTCAGGTTTATTCAGAAATATTATATTCTAATGTAAACAAATGTTCAAACTACCACAATTGCACTCATCTCACACACTAGCAAAGTAATGCTCAAAATTCTCCAAGCTAGGCTTCAACAGTATGTGAACTGACAACTTCCAGATGTTCAAGCTGGATTTACAAAAGGCAGAAGAACCAGAGATCAAATTGCTAATGTCTGCTGGATCATAGAAAAAAGCAAAAGAGTTAGAAAAAAACACCTACTTCTGCTTCACTGACTATGCTAAAGCCTTTGACTGTGTGGATCACAAAAAACTGTGGAAAATTCTTAAAGAAATGGGAATACCATACCACCTTACCTGCCTCCTGAGAAACCTGTATGCAGGTCAAAAAGCAACAGTTAGAAACGGACATGAAACAATGAACTGGTTCCAAATTGGGAAAGGAGTACATCAAGGCTGTGTATTGTCACCCTGCTTATTTAACTTATATGCAGAGTACATCTTGTGAAATGCTGGGATGGATGAAGCACAAGCTGGAATCAAGATTGCTGGGAGCAATATCAATAACCTCAGATATGGAGATAACACTACCCTTATGGTAGAAAGCAAAGAGGAACTGAAGAGCCTCTTGATGAAAGTGAAAGAGTAGAGTGAAAAAGCTGGTTTAAAACTCAACATTCAAAAAACGAAGATCATGGGATCTGGTCCCATCACTTAACAGCAAATAGATGGGGAAACAATGGAAACAGTGACAGACTTTATTTTCCTGGGCTCCAAAATCACTGCAAATGGTGACTGCAGCCATGAAATTAAAAGATGCTTGCTCCTTGGAAGAAAAGCTATGACAAACCTGAAAGTTGCAGAGTTGTGTCCGACTCTTTGAGTCCCCATGGACTATACAGTCCATGGAATTCTCCAGGACAGAACACTGGATTGGGTGGCTGTTCCCTTTTCTAGGAGATCTTCCCAACCCAGGAATCGAACCCTGCATTGCAGGTAGATTCTTTACCAGCTGAGCTACCAGGATTTGTCTGACAAACCTAGACAGCATATTAAATAAGCAGACATTATTTTGCTAACAAAGGTCTGTATAGTCAAAGGTATGGTTTTTCCAGTAGTCACGTATGGATGTGAGAGGTGGACCATAAAGGAGGCTGAGCACTGAAGAATTGATGCTTTTGAACTGTGGTTTTGGAGAAGACTCTTGAGACACCCTTGGACTGCAAGGAGATCAAACCAGTCACTCCTAAAGGAAATCAATCCTGAATGCTCATTGGAAGAACTGAAGCTGAAGTTGAAGCTCCAATACTTTGGCCACCTGATTCGAAGAGCTGACTCATTAGAAAAGACCCTGATGCTGGGAAAGACTGAAGGCAGGAGGAGAAGGGGACGACAGAGGAGGAGAAGGGGATGACAGAGGATGAGATGGTTAGATGGCATCACTGACTTGACACGAATTTGAACAAGCTCCTGGAGATGGTGAAGGACAGGGAAATCTGGTGTGCTGCAGTCCATGGGGTTGCAAAGAGTCGGACACGACTGAGCAACTGAACAACAACAACACTGTAATTTTCTACCAAGATAATACATAGAATTAAAAAAAAAAAAGCTTAGGGCCCAATGCATTAATTTGTTTTTTCAGCGCCAGATACTGCTTATTATCTGGTACAATTCTTAATTCACTAAACATGACCATTTTGCAGTGTAGTGATTTTTTTAATGAAAAGTATGAATTTTTTGATATATTTGTTTTTTAGTAGAGGTATTAATGTCAAAACTATCTTACAAGCTTGTGCAATTAAAATATTTAATACATACTTAAAGACTTTTTCCCACTCCAAGTGCCTTTTTGGGAATGTGAATCCCAAAGTGAGTTTCAGGTAGTTGCTTCTTAAGCTGAAGTGTGTTAGCCTGTAGGCTGCCTCAATTTAGTCTGGATCAACGTACCATACTATGCAAATTTACTTTAAGTTTTAATGTGGTTATACCTGTAATTTTCTCTACTTCTTGGCTTAAACTAAGTCTTAAGAAGTGTTTTTTGGGTAGCTATTAAAAAATTTGGCTCCTATCCCAAAATGGTAATTCTAAGTGCTAGCTGAAGGATTCCTACCAGCTCACTTATATTAAACCCAATGTAAAACATATTCCCAGATATACAAAGATATTTATATATCCACTGAGAGTAGACATAAATTGAACTGAATCAACTGGAAAAACTCTAGCAATACATGAGGTACTTCCTATAGATTGCTAAGAATATTCCTTTTAATTTTTATACTTCATATACTTTATATTAAGTAAAAACTATCAAAGTCTGGATTTTTCCTTAATAGAGGTATTGAGTTGGAGTTTTTGAACTTTGTCCAAAGATAGCACTTCATAATTGCATAACTGAAAGTGTCCAATGCCATGAAATTAAAAGATGCTTACTCCTTGGAAGGAAAGTTATGATCAACCTAGACAGCATATTAAAAAGCAGAGACATTACTTTGTCAACAAAGGTCCATCTAGTCAAGGCTATGGTTTCTCCAGTGGTCATGTATAGATGTGAGAGTTGGACTATAAAGAAAGCTGAGTGCCGAAGAATTGATGCTTTTGGACTGTGGTGTTGGAGAAGACTCTTGAGAGTCCCTTGGACTGCAAGGAAATCCAACCAGTTCATCCTAAAGGAGATCAGTCCTGGGTGTTCATTGGAAGGACTGATGTTGAGGCTGAAGCTCCAATACTTTGGCTACCTGATGTGAAGAACTGACTCATTTGAAAAGACCCTGATGCTGGGAAAGATTGACGGCAGGAGAAGGGGACGACAGAGGATGGGATAGTTGGATGGCACCACCGACTCAATGGACATGGGTTTGGGTGAACTCCGGGAGTTGGTGATGGACAGGAAGCCTGGTGTGCTGCGGTTCATGGTTGTCGCAAAGAGTTGGATGCGACTGAGTGACTGAACTGATATTGGATGCTAATCAATAGGACCAAATGGTAAGTGACTAAGATCAAGTATTTCATACACCAATAAAGTATGTTGTAAAATAAAAAACTGTCTTAGTGGATGCAGTGGCACCTTAGATCTCAAGCATATGTACTTTCAATAAATGAGCAATTTGGCTTTTTGCAAGATCTCTGAGATTGCTTTAAAGTGTGTATGTGTGTGATACATCCGTTAGAGATAAAACACCTCCCAGGTAATTTGAGGAAAAACCCTGTTTTCCTGTATAGTGTTGATCTTTTTTTCCTATCATACTTTTATGAGAACTTACAAGAAGCTGGCAATTTTTAAATTTCACAACTTTTCTTGGGCTTCTAGTTTTCAGTTGTAAGTCATAACTAGTAATAAAGTTTAAGGGGCCATAAGGTTCTGAACAATCTACTGCCATTGCCTAAGCATACTAGGCTGTGACTACCACACACACCACTAGGTCTTGACTTACACTATACTTTCTGCTTGGGATGGTCCTTTTTCATTTCTGTTTTTGTAAAAACTCTCTTACGCCCAGCTCCAATGTCATTTTCCTAACCTTTCTAGGATGAAATGCTTAACCTCTCTATTGTTTTCCACAGCACATGACTGACAGCATTAGTTTAACACTTAATATATTGTATTATATTTAGTTGTTTATACTCTGTCTCCTCCACTAGATATAAACTGTTCAGAATATTAATCATGTATTAATCTACTTTATATCCCTACCTAGCAGAGTGCTTGGTACAAACTGTAGGTGTGCTTGATAAATGTTGGATAGACTTAACTGAAGATCAGAGAAGTATTCCTTGAATAATTAATATTTTGGAGCTTTGTTAAAAAATGGATGCTTTAGATGTCCACTGTTGATGGATATACATACCAAGAGGTCAAGTAAGTTATAAGATCACTTACTTGATCACTTACTAAGTTATATAAGTTATTTATAAAAAAAAAAAGGGACCCAAGACTAGTTGTTCTTTTTGTTCGGAAAACAGTCATGAAGACTGAAATCAGCCTATGTATAGCATGGATAAGGATCTAATTACTATAGTATTAGGCTCAGCATCAGAGCTCAAGAAGTACATATACTTCTTGGTTGAGGTGAGGGAGCTAGGGTTGCCACCATTAGCATATGATGCTCCTGTATACTTCCTCAACCCCTCTCTATTTTTAGTACATATGGGAGGACATGCTAAGGCGTGGGACATAGCTTTTGCTCAACTGCTCTATTTATTACTTCCTCCTTTATTTTTATACAATGCTTATGAGTGCTTGGTGACAGCAGAAAGGTGTGCTGGTCTTTTTCTGATTCTAGTCAATAAGGAAAGAGCTCTTTTAATTAACTTTCACAGCTCACTAGATTAACATACGCTTCCTACTGAACAAGATGATGCCTACAGTACACTCTAAGTTTGAAACTGTTAGACACTTGTAAACTACTGGTCTAAGATGCAAACTGTTTGTTCCCAAACTTGTTTGTACCAGTTTGTGGTGATAGCTGCTACTGAATCGTTATTTAAGTAAATATTCCATAAATCGATGATATATGAGGGTAAAAAGAGTTCTATTTTTCCTGAAAAAATTAAGCTAATCTAAGTTCGAAACTGTTAGACACTTGTAAACTACTGGTCTAAGATGCAAACTGTTTGTTCCCAAACTTGTTTGTACCAGTTTGTGGTGATAGCTGCTACTGAATCGTTATTTAAGTAAATATTCCATAAATCGATGATATATGAGGGTAAAAAGAGTTCTATTTTTCCTGAAAAAATTAAGCTAAACCTTTGGAACATCTCATTTAAAAAAGTCTGCTAAAAAAGAACTCCTGTCAAATTAGGTGTAGGTAAAACAACTGTAAAAAGTACTGTAAAAATATAATAAAAATCTAGAAGGAGTCTATACTTAGACACTGTGCAAAGGTCTTTAAAATTTCTTCAACTTTAAAGAAACCAACACTGGAAATCCCATATAATGCCTTGTGGGTATAATAGAAACTCAAATAGTAGACACTTATTAAAAGAAAAGCCTTGAAAAAAAAAAAAGAAAAAAAAGAAAAGCCTTGGCTCTCCATCAGATTAATGACAAATAAATGTTCATTTATTTAAATTTATTTTAAAAGATAATTTGCCATTTGTAACTTATTTCCAATCAAATGACCAATTAGTAGTATCAAAAGCAGTAAGAGGACTTCTATTGTAATATCCACCATAGCCCATTAGTA
>NW_011494811.1:4569025-4609395 GCF_000754665.1 Bison bison bison
AGTTCTTAATTTTTTTTTTTTTTTTAGTACTTCATTTCTTAATAGAAATATATGTATATCTGTTCTCTGGTTAGCTCCCTAATAAGTAAAATTAATCAAAATGATTAGCAAGAAAGATTAAATAATTTGCTTCTAAGTTTTCCTGTTTATAACATGAGTTGGGGAAAAGTCTGAGAAAACCACTTAGAAATTATAGCTCTATTCAGAACATTAATGTTTATACTAGAAGAAAGATTCATCCAATCACAGGGCTGGAAAATCCTTGTGGGGCATGTCTGTGAGATATACTAATAACACTGTATCCATGCTGCATATGACTAGATGCACGTTCTTTCCATTAAGAAAAAATTCATTTGATTCTTTCTCAGGGAAATCATCATTTCATCTCTTTGATGACCCATCTAATCCTTCTCTAAGATTTCCATAAAAACAATGGCAGAAGTTTAGGATTAGACTCTGAAAGTCCATGAAACTAAAATCTTTAGGGCCTTTTTCAGGCCTATGAATCTCACCTGTTCACCAGCTTGGGATTCTCCAATGATGAAACGATCTCCTGGGCCATCAGCAGCTGTAAGATGAACAGAACCAAGAACAATCATCAGAATGCACCTATCGCAAGGAGTAAGAACCTAGTCTTGGAATTCTAAAAGTTGACTCAAATGATTAGGTAAGGCTTCAGGAAATTGGAACACTTTTCTGATCGCCTAGCTTAGGAAAAAGTTTTGTTACTATAATACTAGTTAGATCATTGGTATCCACAACTTACAAGTACCAGTAGAAGTGGTTCTAAATGTGCCCGTTCCTGGTGCCTTGGAGACAGTTTTCTTGTTGTTTCATAATTTCCACTCTTGCACTTTTAAATAGGAAGTTCTTTTAGTCTATCCTCCTAAATAAAAGGGTATGTATGTGTGATGTGTGTGTACACACTCGTGGAGACTTATACATGAAGTGGTAGTGGTTTAGTCGCTAAGTCATGTCTGACTCTTGAGATCCCATGGACTGTAGTCCGCCAGGCTCCTCTGTCCATGGGATTTTCCAGGCAAGAATACTGGAGTGGATTGCCATTTCCTTCTCCAGGGGATCTTCCTGACCCAGGAATTGAACCCAGGTCTCCTGCATTGCAGGCAGATTCTTTACCGACTGAGCTATGAGGGAAGCACGAAGTAGGGCAAGGAGATCCAACCAGTCCATTCTAAAGGAGATCAGTCCTGGATGTTCTTTGGAGGGACTAATGCTAAAGCTGAAACTCCAATACTTTGGCCACCTCATGCAAAGAGCTGACTCACTGGAAAAGACTCTGATGCTGGGAGGGATTGGAGGCAGGAGGAGAAGGGGATGACTGAGGATGAGATGGCTGGATGGCATGACTGACTTGACGGACATGAGTCTGGGTGAACTCCGGGAGTTGGTGATGGACAGGGAGGCCTGGCGTGCTGCAATTCATGGGGTCGCAAAGAGTTGGACACGACTGAGTGACTAAACTGAACCAAACTGATGCTTGAAGGAAATGAGTTACGTAATGAAGTAACTCAAGTAGAAAAGGTTCAGTACCTTTAACAAGTGATAGTGATAGAGCTAGGATTTGAAAACTCACACCCTGAATTTCCAATACAACATTATTTTTTTATGAAGGATCAAAATGCTGCTAAAAAAACAAAATACATAGGCAGTGCTGCATCACAATTTGCACTGACTGCTTATTTTTAAACTGGAAGAAAACACTTTCAGAATTGAGATGGAGAAAACTTCTTATCCAATTTTTTTCTACATACAGTATAGTAATGGCTGGATGAAAAAATACTCCTGAAGATAAATGTATTTAAAAGGGTTTTCTTCACACACAACGCGGATTTCAGACCAATAGTACTATCAAGGCAATATGTACCTAATGAGTTTTATGATCATGACCATTACCTCCTTGTAACTGGCATACAGCAAGGGTCTGGGGGAACACACACAGCAAAGATAACACTATTTATATGAATATTTTAATCATATTTGCAGCCATGTTTATAAATAATAAAAAGCATTTTCTCTCTTTTAGAGAGGAGATATAAAATTCATTGTTCTTTATGTGACTGCAAAGACGTATTTTTTCTAAAGGCTTATATACAGAATGCTGTTTATAAGTCACTTTTTTTGTATAACTGGCTTTGGTTAACTTAATGTGAAGAGGGACAAAAATTAACATTAGGTGTCTTCTACTTACTATATGTTGTATCTTGTGCTTTTTAGACTTTGTCTCAGTTAATAAACTCTTGGCTTTCTGGTGTTTTTTGGAATCCTACTATATTAATATTTTCAGTGTTTACCTGTAAAAAAGAGACTACTGCAGTTTTCCTGAATGGCATTCTTATTATGCTGCTTTCATGGGTTCCTTTTTCTTTTTAATGAAACAATTTAAAACAGATAGAGAAATCACTGCTTCAACAATTATCAGTATTTTACCAATTTTGTTTCATCTATACCCACACTCAGTATTTTAAAACTAATCATAATTTTCTTACTTTAGAAAATTAAGAAGTCAATTATCTTTCAGAGTTTTGCACTAATTACATCTCAATCTGAATAAACATTTTTATTTTTCTGCTAGAGATATTATCAGCTTTCTGCCTCCCCATAGCAACCTAGACACTTTCTTTTTTTGCCTCTTGAACAAGGGGAAATTAGCATGGTTTTAGAGTAAAAGTTGAATCTGAATCCTGGTTCTGACTATTATTAGCTTTAGGATTTTCAGCAAATTACTAAATTTTTCTCTAAACTTCAGTTTGCTTGTTGATAAAAATGGGAATAACCATACTTTAAAATATGGTTTTAAAATATTTCAAATAACCATACGTTAAAATACCCCTTTTAAGGCTTTTTATTTCTTTCATTTATTCACTGAATTTCTACTGAGTGTCTTCTATGTCATAAGTGTCATACTAGATGCTGGGACAGAGTAGAGAGTAAAACTAGTTGTTGTTGTGTAGTCGCTAAGTTATCTCCAACTCTTTCGCAACCTCATGGAGTGTAGCCCCCCAGGCTCCTCTGCTCATGGGATTTCCCAGGTAAGAAGACTGGAGTGGGTTGCCATTTCCTTCTACAGGGGATCTTCCTGACCCAGGGGTTGAACCTGTGTCTCCTACATTGTAGGCAAATTCTTTATGACTGAGCCACCAGGGAAATGAAGTAAAACTAGATACTGTTTCTATTTTAATGCAGTATCAATTTGTTGCAATGTTTTACACAAATAGAGGTGGGCTTTAAAATCATCTTGTAAGCAATTTTTTAAATGAAAAATAGAAAATATATTTTATCACATATGGTAAAGATGAATATTATTTCAAGAAACTTATTTTGTTTATATATATGCATGCATGTATATTTATATGTATTGTATTTGGTTTGTGATGTATAATGTATTTAGTGCCTGTCTTTTTATGGGTGTGGTGAAACCAAAACTCTTAAAGCCACTGAGATAGTGAGCGAGATAGATTTTAATGTTAATCAAATAGTCACATTAATGAATATACAAATATAAATTAAGAAAACCACTCCAAAGGAAAGGAACACAATTTAATGAGAGCATACACTGAGAGTACCTGAGCTACCCTGGAGGGTCAGGGAAAGCCACCTTGATATACAGGATTTATGATTTGAATATGAAGGATAAATCAGAACTAAGTAGGCAAAAAGTGTGTGTGTGTGTGTGTGTGTGAGGGAGAAGGAGAGGTGATAAGGGGACAGAGAGAGGAGATGGAAGTGGACATGCTGCATCTGAAGATACTCACCTAAAGGAAACAGTATGTGTAAAGGCTCTGGTTCTTGTCCTCCATCTATCTTATAGTCTAGCTGCTCTCTCAAGTACCGAGAATACCAAAATGACTCATATTTCAGCTCCACAACATATGCTACTCCCACTGCTTGGAGTGTCCTTTCCTTCTCCCCGCCTTCTGGTTAAAACTTCTTAGTTTATAGGACTCAGCTCAAGTGTCACCTTCTCTAGGAAGTCATATCTGACTTCCTTCCCCCTTCTCTTTTGTTTCCCCAGTGTATTCCTGAAGTAACTCTAATTATGGTTTCTTAATGTATTTGTAATCATTTGCTTATTTGTCTCAGGGAAATTCCTGGTACCTGCTGAAAAATAGGTATTCAATAAGTGTTCAATATATGAAGTATTCGCAAGTGAAAGAAATGAATGAGTGTGGCTCCTAAGAATCTTTTTAGAAAAATGAACCCATGAACGAAACAATAAATATTTTCTAATACAAAATGCTGTATTTTGAATGCCTTCCTTTTCCTGCTGGTTCATGGTATATTATTTTCTTTAAAATGTGAGTCAACATTTACCATCTTTAGAATGTTTAGAAAGATTGCTCTGATCAATTCCATATAACTTAGGTTATGTCTAACATAGTGCTAAGCTTGTCATTGATGCCCAGTAAATACTTGTTAAAATAAAGAATTGAACTTTGCGTTTCCCTAATACTTAGGAAGTTTGTAAGCTGTCTTGTATGCATTAGTATTGTGCTTTGTAAATTTTCTTAAATAATTTTATAAACATGTATTTTATCTCTTTAGCTAGATAATAAGCTCTTTTGAGGTAGGGATCACTTCCTATATTTCTTTTTTGAAATTGGCTGCTCTTCAGTCCTCCTCTTGTTTTCCTGTTTCCCTCTTCACACATTCTAATACACATACACTCAAAACACTCATCTCAATGTTCTGCACAAGCACTCCAAGCAAATGTCATTATATAATGAGTGGCTAGAGATAACGTGGGGCCAAGATGGTATAGAGTGTCAGGGAAGCCAACATCTGAAGCAGTCTTTAAGTGAAAGAAGCAAGATGCTTTGTTACCAAGGATGGTACACTAACTGGGGAGAGAATATGTCTCACTTTAACTAGGTTCTTCACTTTCCTCTGAAAATTTCCACCTGGGAACTATGCCTCTCTGTTGTTGGCTAAGGAAGGTTTAGTCAACCAACATTATAGAAAGTCCCTGATACCGATGGAGGAGTCATTTTTACCATTTCCCTTTTAACAGTGCTTCTCAACTCTTAATGTACATAGAAATCACTTAGAGAGCTTGTTAAAATACAGGTTCTGATTCAGTAGGCTGGGATAGGTCCTGAGGTTCTACATTTCTAACAAGCTGATGTTTATGCAGCTGGTTCAGGGACTATCCTTTTTGAGAAGCACAGCACTGTAAGACTGGATGGAATCCAGACAAATTCAGACCAATAGAAAACTTAAATAAAAAAATTAGTGAACTACAACAGAAGTTCTGATTTTATACCAACAAGGCTCATTATTTACTATAAAGACAGAAAAGTAATGATCAATCTACCTAACTTGTTGATACTTATTTTAAAAACCTATTAAAGAGATATGTAAAAAAATAAAAAGAAAAAGGTTGCCATTTTCAAGATGAATTCTACCAACTTGGGTGGGAGGGGGCAGAAGTGGAGGTACAGTGGCAGATGAATCTAAAGCTTGGAAAGAAAGAAACTAAATAAGCCACAGTATGCCATTAGAAACAATGGATGGATTGCAAGGATTTCTGTAAAGGCTTAGACTCTTTCCACCGCCACCCCCCAGCCTCAATTCTGGCATTTTGGTTAATAGCTTTTCTTTTATTATACAGTTTTGCAACTGTATAATTTAATTTGAAGGAAGTGATAAAAGCAATATAAGCCAAATTCTTACAGCAAATGCACTGTGTAAGCAATTTATAAAGCTTAATGCTAGACCCTGAAGCTGCTTCCACCTTTTTAATGTGGAAATACTTTTAGTCTTGTTCACCTCTTTATTTGAAGATATCTGATTATATCATTTGATATAAAATTGATAGTATTAGATAACTATTCAACGTGACAATATACAGAAAATGATCATCCTAAGGCTATTCACCCTAGAATTATCCCTCATTTTAATTTTCTAGTCACGTGGGAGCTCTCTTTGAATCTCTTATAGCTATTCACTTATTTTCAGTAACAAAAGTCTCATTGTTTCCACATTAGGGTTGGATAAATGGAGGCCAGAGAGATAGCATAACTTTCAGAGGTCCTAGGAAGTATCTTCAATGGAGGAATAAGGCAGAGGGACTAAGATTTTGTTTACTCTAACTATGGAACCAAACTAAGACTGGTGGATAGGCAACAGGGTAATAGTATTTCTGTGTATACTAAAATTAACATTATAGAAAGAGTTTGGAGTGGTGGCAAAGGTAGATGACGAGACTAACACGACAGGATCAGTACTTGCTGCACTTATACTGAGGGATTAAATCTGGTGAATTGTTTGGGATTTTAAATCTGCTGCCTGGAAAGCAGGCAAGGAGTAGAACAGATGAATTAGAAGGCATTTCATATACTTTATCATTGTCTTCCAGGAGAAAAATGCCCATATATTGTTAGTATTGGGAAAAGATATATTGTTTCCTTAAATATATTATTTTAAGCTTTTTGGAATTAACTAAAATTAATTATTTCAAATTATCTCTGGGCTCACTTAAGTAGTGCTCCTATATCATAAGGCTCCCTTCTTCATCCAAAGTGTCCTATGGTGGAAGACTAAAGGCTGTCAAGTGAACTGGAGAACCAGCTACGGCCAAATGAGAGAGTCATTTCCTAGGCAGGTTGATAAGGAGTCTAGGGGTCCCCAAGGAGAGAGGGGTCTGGAATTCTCAAGGAGGAAGAAAGGACAAACTTTTTTTTCTTTCTCTACATTCCTTAGGGTTATATAACAATAATGTATCCTGCCTGAGGACAGTCTCTGGATTAAGGCCAGTCTTTGGATTAAACCTTCTGGCTAATTCTGTTATCTTAAAATGTAAATTATGGGAGTAGGTCTGGTGAGGTCTTTACAACCTCCAGACATTCTTTGGATTCATTGGAGAGTATATAACTTTATTGCTAACACTAGCAAGGGGGGTACTCTTTCTGCCCCCTTCTGATGCCTATGTCAGAAGCTTTCTCTATCTCCTTTATACTTTAATAAAACTTTACACAAAAGCTCTGAGCGATCAAGCCTCGTCTCTGGCCCCGGATTGAATTCTCCTCCGGGGGCCAAGAATCCCGGTGTATTCGCGTGATTCAACAACAACCTTTCACAAACAGGACTTAACTCGACAAAACAGAAACACTTAAACATGACTTTTGTGACAGAATAAGAAATAGCTCAAAATTAAAAAGGTTATACGGAATTTTAGTATGTACTTTAACCTACTGGGAGGAAGTACATAGATGTTTCTAGCAGCTAGACAGTGAGATAATGGGTAATTTTAAAATGTTCTTTTTGATTTTCTATATTTGCATAAGCATGTATTTAATCAGCATGTAAAAAATTTATTAACATAAAGTGCAAAGATTTCTCTTAATTTTCTAGAATTGTTTGCTGCACATGGTTTTTAAAATAATTATTGGCTTGTTTATAATTTTTCCTTTGCCTAAATGATACCTAAACTAATTCTGAAGCATTAAGTCTTTCAAATTGAACATTTTCAAGAGAGTGAACTTGGTATTGAGATATCTTTGCCTTTATTAACAAATTAAGAAGCAATTGTGAGACAATGGGCACCCACATCTCTACAGGAGGCTGTGAATGCATCAAGAAGATGATTAGCTTAATCAGTGTGAAGGGAGAAATAACTCTTCAAAAATATGAATAAAACTATTGTATTGTTTCTAGCTGGTAAATGCTATTTTCATTTTCTCTTATATCTTTCAAATTCACTCCCTCCTCCTCCTGAATGTAGTTTTAGATTTATTAGTTTACATCATCATCGCTTAATTCCTGTCTACTCTATTCTTTCTTATTCTTTAAAAGCTGTTCCTATTTCTTCAGCTACTTGTTACTGTCTTGATTTTTCAACCCACATACCTTAAAGCAAGAGATCCTCCAACTGGTTTGGAGTTTTATCCCACATGTTTCTGAAGGATACTGGCTAATGCTTAGTGATCCAGAGCAAGTTAGGAACCTCTTTACACCTAGAGGGTTAGCAATGTTCACAGGTGCCACGGGTTATTACTGGAAGGCCTAAGGCAAAGGCAGAGGAGAAGAAAAACAGGGAGAATAAAGGGAGTGGGGAGGAAGGAATGGGAGTAAAGGAACACAGGGTGGAGAGAAGAGGTACAGGAAGTAGAGTGGTAGAGAGCCACAACAGCAGCCTCAAGGCTGCTCTTCACCAAAACACCGCCTAGGGTGGTTACAGCACAGAAAAGACTTAGACCATGCCTTTTCGTCCACTGAGAACCTTTGCTGCCTTAATCGTGATGTTGATCATAATTAACCAACCATTACAACTTTGAAATGTAACCATTTCCACGATGGTTTTCTGTTATATGTTCCATATCTTAGAGAACTAGCAATACTTCACAGGAAAGAAATAATGTGAATTAGCTGCATGGCAGCCTGTCTGTTGAACCTTTTACACTGTGAGATGCCATTTTAAATGTCTCTGTGTGTTTGTGTACATGTGTGAAATAACTAAAAACACCACCACTTTAAAACAATAGATTATGATAGTCTAAACGGTAATTTTATATACACATTTCTTTGATAAGATTCTACAGTTGCAGAAAGGCTCTTTCATTGTTCATGTGGGCTAACTAAAAACACTAAAAGCAATAGTTTTATATTGAGCTTTATGTAAAAATCACAGAACAACATTCTGTTTTGGAATAATTCTGTCTCATATTATTTACCTCCTCACTTTCTCCTACTTTATATTACTGAGTATGTAAAAAAAAAAAAAAGACTTTCTTGTCCCTTTGATGTTTCATCTGGTGTAGTTGTTTGTTCTACTCTGGAAGTAAGAATTCTTTTCCATTTCAGAACAATCCAATATGGCTACCAATTGAAAGTTCAGACAGAAGTTTTAGAGGGAATAACAAAGTAGAGTCAATGAGGCTATCAGAATACTAAAATAATTTCTTTCTGAACAATATTCATCTTAATAAACATTATAGAAGAAATGAACTTAGAAAACAAAGGAGGCAATGGGCATTTGTTATTTGTTTTCAGCTGCAATTTAGATAACATCATCGACTCAATGGACATGAACTTGAACAAAGTCGGGAGATAGTCGAGGACAGGGAAGCCTGGCATGTTGCAGTCCATGCGGTTGTAGAGTCATACACAACTTAGTGACTGGACAATGAAAACAACTAATTTAGTGAGATCAAGCTAAGTTAGGTGCATTTAAGACAGCTTCGTGGAAAGAATATACTAGGAGGAATTAACCTCTCCATTGTTTTGTGAGAATAACAGTTCAGATAATGTTATCCTTTTTTCAGAGATGGTTTAAGTAATTATGATTGATAATAATAGGTACTATTATTAAACATTAAAAACATTGAGAGCTTTTTTTTAATGCCAGATACTTTAAGACTTTCTACAGTCCCACTTAGTCCTCACAATAACCTGTTGGGATAAGTATGGTTATAATTATCACAGTTTAATAGACAAGAAAACCAAGGCTCAAAAAGTTGAACTGATGTGCTTAAAGTTACACAGATGGAACTGGTACAAGAGCCCAGATCACTTTCTTTGCTTAAGTCCATAACTTTAACCATTTGTTCTACTGTCTCCAACACAGAAAGATACTCCTAAGAGTTGGTGATGCAACATTGAGGGGATCAGTGAATATATTTAATCACAAGAAAGAGGAAAATATTTTAATGGTTAGATACAGTATAAAAAAAAATTAAAAATGAAGACAGTCAAGTAAGGGACTCCATAAATGATCATTAGAAAGGAACTGGCATTCTTAACAGCTCTGATAAACTGGCAAATGTTTTTAAACATTTCTTCAATGATGTCAGCCAATATAATATAACTGATATTAGTTTCTAAGCAATTCAGTTGCATTTTCATTTTGTGTTTTCTTAAACTGGACTTTAGGGAGGCAAATGATTTTGCTTTTGAGCTTTATGCCATCCCAGGCAATTCTGAAGGCGTGAACTGCTGGTACAATCTGGAGCTTTGGAGCTCTGAAATATAGGACCTTCTAGGGATTTAGAGGTTTCCTTCACACTTGCTTTCTATGAAGCTCTTACTGATGTTTGAATTTAAAGCAAAAGAAAAAAACTGGCCCACTTTATCCCATGGTGGGAGTTTGCCTGTCTTCCCTGGACCTATAGATGTTTTCCACTAGAAAACATTTGGAAAACTTCAGACTAAGACTGTCTGCTATCTGGTATATGTAGAGGCCCAAAGAATTATGGCACAATATCTTTATCAATCTCTACATAGTTATCTGTGAGTAAGAATTTTCAAGTAACTACAGTATTTTCTCTGAAGTTTTACTCAAGATTGTGCCAGAAAATATACAGGTGTAGGTTAATATTGTTATCTGTGTATGAATTTTGACAACAAAGGGGGAAACAGATGTAACAGTCATTAGGTACCTGGGCTGAGTCAAAAATCTAAAAACAGAACACTAAAAACAAAGCAAAACAAGCCAACAAACCCCCCAAAACCAATGTGAGTATGTTGATACTCAAGAAAACTGAAATATTTACCTCGGACAGCATAGCCATCTTTTACTGATGCTGGGAAAGGGGGTAGGTTGTCTTTTGCATATACATCTTGAGCAAGGACTCGCCCCATTCCATCTGTAAGAGAAAAAAAGGAAAATATGGATGTTGAGTGCAGTGGGTTAAATAGGTGGTCCTAAACAAGAAGGACATAAGTACTTGTCTGACAAGGCTTGTATAAGGGCTCAGTCAGACCTCCTTATTTCTATCCCAAGGAATAGGCGACAGAGGGAAGAGATGCCTCCTAGTGTCTGAAATGAAAGATTAGATCAATGAACAGTAACACTTGTAGGGGTTATTTGAATACGAGTAGCTACACAGTTATCAAAGATGTGTTCAAGTTGATGTGTCATAAACCCTTTAACAACTCAAAGATGATTTTCTTTAAAAAGTTCTTAAATAGTCATAGTCATTGACCCAGTAATTTCACTTCTAAGAAAATGGACAAGTCTTCCTGTATGTGTTTATTTAAGAGTTGCTTACATTAGTGAGAAATGGAAAGAAATAAAAAGATTAACAATACAGAAATTTAAACAGTGATGCATCCTTATGACAAAATATTATACAATATTTGTGTTTTATAAAGAATATTCACTGACACAAGAAAATTCTTATAATATGCATTTTAAAACATGTATAACTATACATGTAAAGTATAATCTTAACTATGTTAAGATATATGTGTATAGATCAATAGAAAAAGATGGGAAGGACATACATGAAAATAGAAAGTATTTGTTTACTGTAATATGTTAGAATTATGTATACTTTTATACCCTATTCTATACTTTTCTGAAAGTTTCCAAATTTTTACAATGATCACATGTAATTTTTATAATTTTTTTCTTTTAGAAAAGTAAAGAAAGGAGCTTCCTTAACATTCTATTTAACTTTAGCCAAAAATTTGACTTTATTAACTTAAAAAAGCAGTGACTAGAAGAAGAGCATCAGTAATGTATTGTGTGAAGTGACTATTCAAACCACTATTCATACTCTGGATGACAAGCATCTTTGGTGAGCTTCCAGGACTTTGATTTCATGCCAATAAGAATAAAAGTTTCAAGAGTCACGACCAATTACTTAAATCCTCTAGTCAGAATCTGCCCTTATTATTATCATTACTATTGCTATTCAATAAGTAATATAATAACGATGGCACCCCACTTCAGTACTCTTGCCTGGAAAATCCCATGGACGGAGGAGCCTGGTAGGCTGCAGTCCATGGGGTCGCGAAGAGTCGGACACGACTGAGCAACTTCCCTTTCATTTTTCACTTTCATGCATTGGAGTAGGAAATGGCAACCCACTCCAGTGTTCTTGCCTGGAGAATCCCAGGGACAGAGAAGCCTGGTGGGCTGCCGTCTATGGAGTCGCACAGAGTCGGACACGACTGAAGCGACTTAGCAGCAGCAGCAGCAGCAGGTTGCTAAGTCGGATACGACTGAGCGACTTGGCTTTCACTTTTCACTTTCATGCACTGGAGAAGGAAATGGCAACCCACTCCAGCGTTCTTGCCTGGAGAATCCCAGGGACGGGGGAGCCTGGTGGGCTGCCATCTACGGGGTCGCACAGAGTCAGACACGACTGAAGTGACTTAGCAGCAGAGAAGGAAGAAGAGGAGGGGAAAAAAATCAAACTTCCCTCCACAGACTATAGGTAATACACAACTTGATTTACACATGTTTGTATAGGTTTAGAAAATTCTATTGTTTCCAGAGCTGGATAGATGAGTTTTTTTTTGGTCTGTCTTTTGTTTTTAGCTTTGTCATTCTTAGCTACTTTGGGTCCTCTGGTTTAAGGAACCTAGGACAAAGAAGTAAGTACAGACAGATTTAAATTTTGTACTCTGATCCACAGTGATAGTGATATTGACCCTTTTTAAGGAAGTGACACCTGAATTGGGAGAACTAGCTGTAGGTACCTTCAGGAGGTTGAAACTATTCTAGAGCTATCCTGAGCTATGGACCATACTTTGTAAGACCAGGGAAGTGGTGGGACTGGTGGGACTAGAGGACCTTGTTTGTATACACATATACAACATTAACTCCCAAATGAACCTGAAGCTATAAGGCAGCCTCTGGTAGTGGACCCTATGGCATCTGCTTAGGGTGAAAATAAACTACTTGGGTTAGCTCCTTATCTGAAACTATTCTATCCAGTGTGGTGAATGAAAATGAAAGTGTGACACCAGTACAGATCCCAAGAGAATAACTTTTCTGGGATTTGAATAACTCAGTAATAGTATTTAATAATCAAAGATAGCACCAGGGCTGAGTTTTCCTGGCAGCTGATCTAGTTTATCTAGTAAATGTTTATACAGCATTTTATAAATTACCAAGTAATATCACATATATAATTTCATTAATTCTTAAAAAAATCTAGTAAAGCATTATTATATTCATTTTAGAGGTGAATTAAGAGAAGTTTAAACAGGGTAACCTACCCAAGATCACATATTTTACAGATGGCTAAGACAGGGCCGAAATTTAGATCTTAGAACTTCAATCATTACTACAATGGCAATAGCTACATACCCTTCACACACTGCTCTTCCTCTGTTCTAACATTTAAAAAAGCGACAAGGTGAGTCCTCAAAAAATTAAAGATAGAATTACTATATAATCCAGCAATTTCACTTCTAGGTACATATTCAAAAGAAGTAGTAGCAGAAACTTGAACAGGTATTTGTGTGCCTATTTTTATAGTGGCATTATTCACAATAGTCAAAAGTGGAAGTAACCCAAGTATCCACTGACAGATGAAGGGGTCAACAAAATGTGGTGCATACATATAGGAATATTATTCAGCCTTAAAAAGAAGGAAATTCTTACATATGTTATCCATACACATATGGATGAAACTTGAAGGGATTATGAAATAAGTGAAAATAGCTGAAACAAGCCAGCCACAAAAGGCCAAACATCATATGATTTCACTTTTTTGAGGTAATTAGAGTATTCAAAACTATAGTTATCAAAAAGTAGAATGGTGGTTGTCATGGGCTGGGAAAAGGGAAGAATAAGAAGTTATTTTTTTAACGAGTATGTAGTTTCAGCTTTGGGTGATGAAATAGTTTTGGAGATGGAAGGTAGTGACAGTTGCAGAACAACGTAAGTATATTTAGTGCCACTGAACTGTACAGTTAAACATGATTAAAACGGCAAGTCTTATGTGTGACCACCGCCACAAAAAACTATAAAGAACAGCTGTCATCAACAGTTAGCACATGTATTTTTCCTCCCTAGGGCCTTGCCAGTAGCTCAAGAGAAGTGATACAATCTCATCAAGACTCTTTTTACTTCTGAACACTTAGTATGCTAAGTTTGAAAGCCTGTTGATACTGACAGTCTTAGCTACTGCAGCAGCTTAACATAAGTTAACTAAGGTCTCATTGATGGCCAATTTAGAGAAAAGCGTATCAGCTGGCTTGATTTCTCCCTTTAATACTTGAGTTACTCATATATCTTATTGTGCAATTCCATTCTGGATGGTTCCTAAGGTATAGGGTCTACTCAACCATAATTTGATGCAATTAGATTCTGGAAACTAAAGTAAAAATTCTGTTATGTAAGTTTCCAGTAATAATTGCCCCTCCTTACTCCCATTTTACCATACACATAAACACTAAAAAATAGCCTGCAAATTTGAGGAGAATCAAATAATAATGACAGATTGAGATGTACATATGACAAGGAATTAGTGTGTTTATTTAATTACTTATTGAAATATAGTTGCTGTAAATGTTATATCAATTACAAGCATAGAATATAGTGGTTTGCAACTTTTAAAGATTATGCTCCATTTATAGTTACTATAAAATATTGGCTATATCCCCTGTGTTGTACAACATATGCTTGTAGCTTATTTTATATCTAATAGCTTGTACTTCCTTACCCCTGTATTGCCCCTTCCTTCCTTCCTCTCCCTACTAGTAACCTCTAGTTTGTTCTCTACATCTGTGAGTCTGCTGCTTTTTTGTTATATTTACTGGTTTATTTTAGATTCCATGTATAAATGGTATCATACAGTATCTTTCTTGTCTGACTTATTTCACTTAGCATATATAGTGTGTGTTAGCTCTGTCGTGTCCAACTCTTTGCATGGACTGTAGCCTCCCAAGCTCCTCTGCCCATGAAATTCTGCAGGCAAGAATACTGGAGCGGGTAGCCACTCCCTTCTCCATGGCATCTTCCTGACCCAGGGGTCTCCTGCATTGTAGGCCGATTCTTTACTGCCTGAGCCACTGCGAAAGCCCCTTCACTTAGCATAATATCCTCTAAGTCCATCCACATTGCTGCAAAAGGCAAAACTTCACACTTTTTTTATGGATGAGTAGCAAGCAGCCCATTGTGTGTGTGTGTGTGTGTGTGTGTGTGTGTGTAATGTCTTTATCCATTCATCTGTTGATGGACACTTAGACTGGTTCCATATTTTGGCAATTATAAATAATGTTGCCATGAACACTGGGATGCATTTATCTTTTTTCATTACTGTTTTTTATTTTTTGGATACATACCCAGGAGTGGAATTGCTGGGTTATATGGTAGTCCTATTTTTAGTTTTCTGTGAAACTTTCATACTGCTTTCTGCAGTGGCTGTACCAATTTACATTCTCACCAATGGTGTAGGTGGAGGTTCCCTGTTCTCTACATCCTATAAGTGAGTCATTTAAATGCCAAAATCTACCCAAGATTCACCACGCTACAAAATAATACACAGATCCTATTTTAAGAATTCTGTAGTGCTAGCGTAAGGCTTGCCCAGCATCATTTGGAAAATGTTTATACTGAGATTGAGTTTTATTTCTGACAAGTGTCTAGTTTCTGATATAAAGAATGATTTGCTGCATCTTAAACACGGTGGGCTTTTTCTTATTTCTATGCCTTTGCAAATAATGTTGTCTTGGACAGGAATATTTTTTTCCTTCTCCTTTCCTGTGCCTAGAGAATCTCAGGTATCCCCTAAGTTTCAGCTCAGATATCATGTCTTTGGTCTTCTGCCTCTAAACAAGAAAACAAAGTTCATTGACTTATTTATTCATTCATCATCAAACACTGGGAACCTACTATATGCTAGACACTGCGGACAAAAATACTAGTAAGATCTGGCTGATTTCCTCAAGGAATTCACATGTAACAGTATATGTGAGAAAGGGGAATATGGAAAAATAAAAATATGACTACAAGATAGTATGGGCCGTGACAATATATCATCAGGGTAATATGGGAGGTATACAGAAAACATCAGCTCAGATCATGAGCTCCTTACTGCAAAATTCAGGCTTAAATTGAAGAAAGTAGGGAAAACTACTAGGCCATTCAGGTATGACCTAAAACAAATCCCTTATGATTGGAGGTGACTAGACAGAGTGGATGGAGGTCCATAACAATATACAGGAGGCAGTGACCAAAACCATCCCAAAGAAAAAGAAATGTAAGAAGGCAAAGTGGTTGTCTGAGGGGGCTTTGCCAATAGCTGAGGAAGGAAGAGAAGTAGAAGACAAAGGAGAAAGGGAAAGATATACTCAGCTGAATGCAGAGTTTCAGAGAATAGCAAAGGAGAGATAAGAAGGCCTTCTTAAATGAACAATGCAAAGAAATAGAAGAAAACATTAAAATGGGTAAGATTAGAGATTTCTTCAAGAAAGTTGGATATCAAGGGAACATTTCATGCAAAGATGGGCATGATAGAGGACAGAAATGATAAAGATGTAACAGAAGCAGAAGAGACTAAGATGAGATGGCAAGAATACACAAAAGCTATGGCAAACCTAGACAGAGTATTAAAAAGCAGAGACATCACTTTGCCAACAAAGGTCCATATAGTCAAACCTATGGCTTTTCCAGTAGTTATGTACAGATTTAAGAGTTGGTCTGTTAAGAAGGCTGAGCGCCAAAGAATTGATGCTTTCAAATTGTGGTGCTCAAGAAACTCTTGAGAGTGCTTTGGGTAGCAAAGAGAGCAAACCCCTCATTCTTAAAGGAAATTAATGCTGAATATTCACTGGTAGGATTGTTGTTGAGGCTCCAATACTTTAGCCACCTGATGTGAAGAGTCAACTCACTGGAAAAGACCCTGATGCTGGGAAAGATTGAAGACAAAAGAAGGGGGCAGCAGAGGATGAGATGCTTAGATAGCATTACCAACTCAAAAGACATGAATTTGAGCAAACTCTGGGAGATAGTGGAGGACAGAGGAGCCTGTTATGCTACAGTCCATGAGGTTGCAGAGTCTGACATGACTTAGTGACAACAATATTGGGAAAAAAACCACCTAATCAACAATTTGTGGAACATCAATAAAATATTCCTAGATGAGATGATACCTACACTGAGTTTTAAAGTTTTAAGTACAAACGAAGTAGGAGAAGAGTGGGGGGCATTTTCGACAACAGAAGCAATATCAAGGGAATTTAAACTTAATCTTATGAAAATGGGAATCCAATGAAGGATTTTAAGCAAAGTAATGACTTCAAGTTAACCTCCCAGCAGCATTTAAATCTCTTCAGAGATAATGGAACTTTTAAGGAATAGCACTTTTTAATAGAACTTTTAAGTGCCTAGTGACAAGATATAGAATGGTTTGGAGGGATTATACACAAATCTGTTATGGTACACTTTCCACATTACATTGGTTGGTTGTGAAGCTATTATATCTTGACTTCTTCATTAAGTTGTTAATTCCTTGTTTTCACAGCATAACTCACCCATCATTGTATCCCCAGTACCAAGCACAGTGCTTGGTACTTAAAAGGCACTCAGTGAGTGTTTGCTGAATGACTGAGTCAATGAATGAGTACATTAATGATTAGGACTAAGGAGGGAAATGTTGGATAAATAGAGAAGAGAATCATATCAATCAAATATTAATACAAACAACTTCACCCAAAGAATACATATAATAGAGAAGGACATCTTGCTAACTTTTACTTTCATTATTGCCCATTTAGACTCCTTTAAGCAAATCTTTTTGTATAATGGATGCTTACCTCCATGATTACAGCAATGACTTCCCCAAACCTGGACATTTTCCTTTTGCTATCAGTAAATGTCCATCATCTATTTCAAGACTTCATTAAAGATATAGGTTCTCCTTGATGCCCCTCTGAATACGACTCTGTATATTCAGTTAGTAGTATATCAGCAAGTACTTGCAAAATTGTGTGTAAGAGTTCTCAGGGTGATGAGTGTGAAAAGTGTGCATTTCGTTTCTTAAGTTTCTGAAGACACAGAACTGTATTTTTTCTTTCCTTCATGTCTAATCAAAACAATAAATACAGGTTATATTCAAAATAACTTTTAGCAGCCTAGACTTCCAGGAGTCTTTGCTATTATTTAAATTCTGTTCTTCTTAAAAGGGAAGGATAAACCCAAGAGAAATGAAAACATGTGCTGTGTTTAGTTGCTCATTTGTGTACAACTCTTTGCGAACCCATGGCCTGTAGCTTGCTGGGCTCCTCTGTCCGTGGGGATTCTCTAGGCAAGAATTCTGGAGTGGGTTGCCATGCCCTCCTCCAGGGGATCTTCCCAACCCAGGGATCAAACCCAGGTCTCCCGCATTGCAGGAGGATTCTTTACCATATGAGCCACCAGGAAACCCCATGAATACTGGAGTGGGTAGCCAATCCCTTCTCCAGGGAATCTTCCTGACCCAGGAACTGAACCAGAGTCAATTGAAGGCGGATTCTTTACCAGCTGAGCTACCAGAGAAGCCCAATGAAAACATATGTCCAGGCAAAAACTTGTAAACAAATATTAATTGCAGCATTATTCATTCATACTCAAAAGATGGAAACAATCCAACAGTCCACCCCTTGATGAATGGATAAATAAAAGTGATGTATACTGGATTAGCCAAAAAGTTCGTTCAGAAAAACCCAGGAAAGCTAGTGTTATGATTCCAGTCCAAGTCCAAAGGCCTGCAAACCAAGGGGGTTAATGGATAAAAACCCAATACATACAACGAAATATTATTTGGCCACAAGAAGGAGGGAGGTACTAACAGAAACCATAAAGCATTGCTGAAAGAAATTATAAAGAAGATACAAATAAATGGAAAGACATTCTTTGTTCAGGAATTTAAAAACATAATATTCTTAGAGCCCATGCTACTTAAAGTCACTTATAGATTCAATGTAATCTCATTAAAATGCAAACAGCATTTTTTTCAGAAACAGAAAACTGGATAGCCCCATTTGAAAGAATGAAGCTGGACTCTTATCTTCCACCATATACAAAACTTAACTCAAAAAGGATTAAAGACCTAAACGTAAAACCTGTAACTATGAGTGAGGTTTGGGAGGCTCCCCTGTTTGGAAGGATTCCACACGCTGTTGGGCAACTAAGGCCTTGCACCACAACTACTGAGCCCACGTGCTGCAAATACTGAAGCCCATGTGCCTACAGCAACAAAAGCAGCTACCACAATGAGAAGCCCAAGCACTGCAATGAAGAGTAGCACCCACTTGCTGCAACTAGAGAAAGCCCATGCAAAGCAACGAAGACCTAGAGCAGCCAAAAAATAAATAAATAAATAGTAAAAAAAGGAATTGTATGCCATGATCAAGTGGGATTTACCCCAGGGATGCAAGGACTTTTCACTATCTGCATATCAATGTGATACATCAGTTAAGAAATTGAAAAATAAAAACCATATGATCCTCTCAACAGATGCAGAAAAAAGCTTTTGATAAATTTCACCATCCATTTATAATAAAAACTCTCCAGAAAGTGGGCATAGAGGGAACATACCTCAACATGATAAAGGCCATCAATGACAATCCCATAGCTAACATCATATTCAATGGTGAAAAATTGAAAGCATTTTCTCTACAATCAGGAATAAGACAAAGATGACCATTCTGGCTAGTTTTATTCAACATAGCCTTGGAAGTCAGAGCTATAGTACTCAGAAAAAAAAAGAGATAGAAGAAATCCAAATTGGGAAAAAAGTAAAACTGTCATTGTTTGCAGATGACATGATGCTATACATAGGAAATCCGAAAGATGCTTCTAGAAAATGATTAGAGTTCATCAGTAGATTCAGTATAGCTGCTGGATACAAAATTAATTAACAGAATTTTTTTGCATTTCTATATGCTAACAGTAAAAGATCAGAAAAAGAAATTAAGGAAACAATCTCATTTATCACTACATCAAAAAGAACAACAACAACAAAAAATGCCAAGGAATAAACCTAGCTAAGCAGGCAAGAGATCTATATTCTGAAAACTATAAGAAGCTTAAGAAAGAAATTAAAGATGATACAAACAAATGGAAGATATTAATATACTGCATTCTTGGACTGGAAGAATCAATATTGTTAAAATTATCATACTACCCAAGCAATCTATGGATTCAATGCTGCTAAGTCACTTCAGTCGTGTCCGACTCTGTGCAACCCCATAGACGGCAGCCCACCAGGCTCCGCCGTCCCTGGGATTCTCTAGGCAAGAACACTGGAGTGGGTTGCCATTTCCTTCTCCAATGCATGAAAGTGAAAAGTGAAAGGGAAGTCGCTCAGTTGTGTCTGACTCTTCACGACCCCACGGACTGCAGCCTATCAGGCTCCTGTGTCCATGGGATTTTCCAGGCAAGAGTACTGGAGTGGGGTGCCACTGCCTTCCCAATGACATTTTTCACACAACTAGAACAAAAAATTTTAAAATTTGTATGTAAACACAAAAGACTCTGAATAGCCAAAACAATCTTGAGAAAGAATGAAGCTAAAAGTTTAATCCACAATCCCTTACTTTAGACTGTACTACAAACCGGCAATAATCAAAATAGTATGGTACTGGCACAAAAACAGACTTACAGACCAATGGAATAGGACAGAAAGCCCCCAAACCCATGTACTTATGGTCTATTAATCTACCACAAAGGAGGCAAGGATATATAATGGAGAAAAGACAGTCTTTTCAATAAGTGGTATAGGGAAAACTAGACAGCCACATATAAAATAACAAAATTAGAATATTCTCTAACACCATATACATATACAAAAATTGGAGAAGGAACTGGCAACCCACTCCAGTATTCTTGCCTGGAGAATGCCATGGACAGAGGAGCTTGGAGGATTAGAGTCCAAGGGGTCATAAAGAGTTAGACATGACTGAGTGACTAGCACACATACACAAAAATAAATTCAAAATAGATAAAAGACCTAAATGTAAGACTGGATATCATAAAACTCCTAGAGGAAAACATAGGCAGAACACTCTTTGTCAAAAGTCACAATATTTGGTGGTGGGGGGGGGTCTGTCTTCTAGAGTAATGGACATAAAAAGAAAAATAAACAAATGGGACCTAATTATATTTAAAAGCTTTTACACAGTAAAGGTAAATCATAAACAAAACAAAAAGTCAACTTATGGACTGGGAGAAAATGTTTGCAAACAATGCTACTGACAAGGGATTAGTTTCCAAAACATACAAACGGCTCATACAGCTTTAATATATATAAACTGAACAACTCAATTAAAAAGTGGGAAGAAGACCTAAATACACATTTCTTCAAAGACATACAAATGGCCAACAGGCACATGAAATGATGCTCAATATCACTAATTATTAGAGAAGTGAATAGCAAAACTACAATGAGGCATCACCTCACGCCAGTCAGAATGGCCATCATTAAAAATCT
The DNA here is from genome assembly GCF_000754665.1 of Bison bison bison. Lineage (NCBI taxonomy): Eukaryota > Metazoa > Chordata > Mammalia > Artiodactyla > Bovidae > Bison > Bison bison. The sequence goes on from NW_011494811.1 coordinate 4,590,193, forward strand.
ACAAATAATAAATACTGTAAAGAATGTGGAGAGAAAGGAACCCTCCTAGACTGTTGGTGGAAATGTAAATTGGTGTAGCCACTGTGGAGAACAGTACAGAGGTTCCTTAAAAAGCTAAAGTAAGAGTTATATAATCCTGCAATTCCACTCCTGTGCATATATCCACATAAAACTAATTTGAAAAGACATGCACCCTAATGTTCACAGTCAAGACATGGAAGCAACCTAAATGTTCATCCACAGATAAATGGATAAAGAAATAGCGTGTGTGTGTGTGTGTGTGTGTGTGTGTGTGTGTGTGTGTATAAAGTGGAACAGTACTCAGCCTTAAAAAAGAATGAGATGATGCCATCTGCATCATTTGCAACATGAATGGACCTAGAGATTATCACTTAAGTGAAGTATGTCATTCAGAGAAAGAGATATACCATATAACATCACTTATAAAAATACTACTCTAAAATGATACAAATGAACTTATTTACAAAACCGAAATAAACTCAAAGACATAGAAAACAAATATATGATAACCAAAGAGGATAGCCGGTCGGGGGAGAGATAAATTAGGAGTTTGAGATTAATATATATACACTAACTACTATATATAAAATAGGTAATCAACAAAGAGTTACTATATAGCTCAGAAAATGCTACTCAATATCTTGTAATAAGCTATAATGGAAAAGAATCTGAAGAAGAACACACACACACATATATCTGAATATATATGTATACGTATAAAGAATCACTGTGCTGTGCACTTGAGACTAACAGAACATTGCATATTAACTAAAAGTAAAAAAAGCTTAAAACTGGCAAAGGATTTGAATAGATATTTCTCCAAAGATGATGTATGAACTGCTAATAAGTATATGAAAAGATGCTCAACACCACTAATTATCAGAAAAATGCAAATCAAAACTACAATGAGATATCACCTCACACCCATTAATTGGTTACTATCAAAAAATCAAGTGCGAATGTAGAATGAGAATGTAGAAAGACTGGAATTCTGACATAGTCTTGGTAGGACTGTAGAATAGTGCAACCAGTATGGAAAAGAGAAAAAATTTCCTCAGAAAATTAAAAATAGAAGTACCATTTAATCCATCAATCTCACTTCTCAGTATACATCCACACAACTGAAAGCAGGGTCTTGAAGAGGTATGCGCACATCCACGTTCACAGTAGCGCGATTCATAATAGTCAAGACTGGAAGTGTTCCAAATGTCCATCAACAGATGAATGGATTAACAAACGTGGTGTGTATATCTAAATACTATCACATGGCACAACGTGGATAGACCTTGAGGACATTAAGCTAAGTGAAATAAGCCAGCCATCAAAAGACAAATACTGCTGACTCAACTTATATACCGTATCTAAAGTAGTCAAATTCTTATAAATAGAAAGTAAAATGGTGGTTACCAGGGGCTGGGATGAGGAGGAAAAAGGGAATTGTTTAATGGGTAAAGAGTTTCAGATATCCTGTATGAGAAAATTTTGGAGATATGTTCACAACAATGTGAATGTACTTAATGCCACTTAATTGCAATGATAATTTGTTAATTTAATTAACTTAATGATGTTAAGATGATAAATTTTATGTTTTTTACTACAATAATTTTTAAAGAAGAAATGAGATACGGATACATGTTACAACATGGATAAACTTTGAAAATATTATGCTAGGTGGAAAACACCAGTAATAAAAGACCACATATTATACAATCCCATTATGTGAATGTTCAGAATAGGTAAACCTATAGAGATAGAAGTAGTTTAGTGGTTGCTTAAGACTGGATGGTGGACTAGGGAGATAGGAGGAGGATGACAGCTAAAGACAGTGGAGATTCTTTTTGAAGTGATAATATGTTCTAAAACTGACGTGGTGATGGCTATACATATCTGTGAATAAACTAAAAACCTTTGAACTATATAATTTATGTGGGTGAATTATATGGTATGTGAATAGTGTTTCAATAAAGCTGTTATTTTTTAAAGGGCAAGAATAAGAGACTTTTAAAAGAAGAATATTTCTGTCATTTTAACATATATAATTATATTAGAAGAGTCAAGAAAAGTCATATTTGAAGTACACATATACCATCTGGTCTTTATAGATCTTTGAAATATCTTAGAAAGAAAAATTAAACATTTCCTCTGGAAAGAAAGAACAGCTTCATGCTTAAGGTTATCAGCATAAATCTAATAACAGAAAATCGGCCAATTTTTATTTTGTACTCATGCTTAATATAAGGAATTCTATCTTTAAGGTAAATTAGATCTCTATTAGATTAGTTCTGCTTTTGGGGTTGATATCAAGTTAACTTACCAGCAGCATTTAAGTCTCTTCAAAGAGAAAAACAGGTATTAGCCCAAGTTTCTTTTTTCCCTAAAGGCCTAAGGCAAGGGAAAGGATTTGATGAGAAATATGCAATTGATTGGAAAATGGTAAGGGCTTCCAGTTAGTAGCAAATATAACAGAACTGAAGGATAAATGTAAATACACACCAGCAAGTATATCAATATCTATCAGTAGGATTCACGGATAAGGCAGTGACTAGCTCTTTCAAGCAGTCAATATTAGATTTCATTCAACGTCTCACCAGATGATTGATTTGGGAACTTACAGAGTATGTAGCAGTGCTGCAAAATACTTTATTACTTGGAGGTGTCTCTCTTGCTTACATTTAAATACTGTCATGGATCTTAAACCATCTCTTCTCTTTGCCCATAGGTGGAGCCGAAGTACTATTGTTGATAAACGTTGGGCGTGTGGTTTCAGAAAAGCAGCAGGCAGCAGTAGACTAGATATTAATAATATGACTGGTTAGGCACTCACGAAGACCCCTTGTGTGGGGGAGTTATTTTTATAGTTACACAATTGAGTAAAATTAACTCACTTAGAAAAAAATCAGACCTATAACGCTGGCTAAATCATCCCTATGTTATAAACAGGTAGACTAAGCTTCCTATTTCATACCTTCTTCTATGAATATTATTATATATTTTCACATACATACTTTTCTCTTTTAAAAACTATTATAAATGTATCTCATTTTAGGTCAGAAACAGGGAGAAGTATGTCTGCTGTGATCAGTATTCTAAGAAGGATACTTCACTGCCTTAAACTGAGTTCAGTAAAACTTAAAGATTCCATCTCTAGAACTGCTTAAGTCTTTTGTGGAAATACAAAGAACTCAGGTCAGAAATGCCAAAGTCTTTGGTTATAAAGTCTTAAAAAAAAAAACCCTAGAGCTTGTAAAATAATGCTCCTAAGAAAGCAGAAGCCTTTCTATTCAAACCTTAGTTTTTTCACTGTTAACTGAAAGACATTAGGGATAACAGGGAATTCTAGAATATTTTAATCTGCTTTACAGCAGCTAGTACTGCACTAAGTATGAATTTATAATGTATTCACATCATGTATTTTATAAGCAAAGATGAATCATAAGTGGTAGTGTGACAAATATTATCTCCACTGGTATTTCTCTTCCAAGAAACCAAAGGAAAGTATGTTTAATTAGTAGAGCACTTGCTCCTTAAAGGTCTTGCTTGCAGACAGGAGTTGAAAATAGTAGATATAATAAAGGACAGCTCAGAGACAGAAGAAAATTCACCTGTAGTCAAAACACATTAAAATAAACAGTAAACTTTGCATATACATGCACTTCTAGGTTCTTATTTTAGAAGGATAATTTTCATACTGATTTGAGACATACTCTGCTGTAATTAAAAATTACAAGACGCTTAACTCTTTGGAAGAAAAGTTATGACCAACCTAGACAGCATATTAAAAAGCAGAGACATAACTTTGCCAACAAAGGTCTGTCTACTCAAGGCTATGGTTTTTCCAGTAGTCATATATGGATGTGAGAGTTGGACTATAAAGAAAGCTGAGCACCAAAGAATTGATGCTTTTGAACTGTGGTGTTGGAGAAGACTCTTGAGAGTCCATTGGACTGCAAGGAGTTCCAACCAGTCCATCCTAAAGGAAATCAGTCTTGAATATTCACTGGAAGGACTGATGTTGAAGCTGAAACTCCAATACTTTGGCCACCTGATGTGACAAACTGACTCATTTGAAAAGACTCTGATACTGGGAAAGATTGAGGGCGGGAGGAGAAGGGGACGACAGAGGATGAGACGGTTGGATGGCATCACTGACTCAATGGACATGAGTTTGAGTAAACTCTGGGAGCTGGTGATGGACAGGGAGGCTTGGCAAGCTGCAGTCCATGCGGTTGCAAAGAATTGGACACGACTGAGTGAACTGAACTGAAATAAACTACTGTAATGGAATGAACAGTGGACTAGGAGTAAAGAATCTTAGGTTCTAGCTGTTTTTAATCATAACAGATTTTCTAAGAACATTATTAACCTCTTTGGTCCTAAATTTCTTTGCCTTTAAAGTAAGAAAGACTACTTGATCTCCAAATCACTTTCTTTTTGTAAAATTATAAGTATTTCATATATTATACTGTTAACATTCCTGTGTTAAATCTGTAACACAGATTTACCCTATGTATATGACCTTGAGAGCATCACTTCCAAGCACTTCTGTATACATGATTTATTCTTAGTTTTCTTGGATTCTTGCTGAACCTTCACAGAGATATAATAAGTAATTTTAGAGATCTCACAGTGGCAAATGGCCTCAAAGATTCATGGATTCTGGATCTCTCTTAGGAAATGTGCACATCTCTCAATAGGCTTCTATAATTGTAGGTGTCAGTGTATTTGCAGAGGCAAAATATTTGGAATCCCCATCCACATACTTTTCCTATTTAGTGATTGATAGATGAAATTGGATAGTTAGAGGTGCATTCAGCTGAAATCAGAATGAACCAAGAAGGTTTGTTCATTAAAATGCAAACATCCCTGGAAAAGATAACAGCTACAGTGAGAATGAGTTTCTAATCTTTTTCTGGGGAGAAATCTCTTATCTTCAGTAAGAGAATTACAGGCCATATCTGACTCACAATTCAATTTATAGTGATTCACATTTAGATCACTCAACTTTTTATATGCATGTTGTTTATTAGAGCATTTATAACAGAGAATGATCAAATATGCCAGTCATTTCTATTATAAAACACATGAACAAAGTGCTGTGGGGACGTGGAGGAAGAAAACTTAACTCAGCTGGTGAAAGGGAGGAATGGACACCAGGAATGCCTTCATGGAGGAGAGCGTCTTAAAACTTACTCTTAAAAAACATGTACTGGGGAAATGGGGAGATGTTGGCCAAAGGGTTCAAACTTTCAATTATAAGATGAATAAGATCTGGGGATCTCACATAAAGCATGGTTAATAATGCTGTATTGTATACTTGAAATTTGCTCAAAGAGTAAATCTTAAGCATTCTTACCATACACACTCATACACAGTCGGTAACTATAAGGTGATGAATGTATTGATTAGCTTGATTGTGGTAATTATTTCACAACGTATATGTATATGTATATTCAACACAGTTGAATACCCTAAAGACATACACTTTTAACTTACTAATTATGCCTCAATTAAGTCAGACCAAAAAAAAAAGAGTACATAGTGACCGAGCAGAGAAATAGGATAAAACTGTCATAAGCAAAAGGCAGTAGAGACAATGGCTTAGAGATAAGAGCATAAGAGGTAAGGAACAGCATGGCAAGTTCTGATGAGAAGGAACTGAAAAAGTAGGAAGAAACTAGATTATAAAGGGCCTTATATGACATATCAAGGAGTTCTCAATTTTATCTGGAGTTGTGCGGAATACTACTGAAGAGCTATATGCAGGAATGTTAATATTAAACTCGCCATTTGAACAGATTACTTTGGAATCAAATTGGAAAATGGATGGGAAGATGCTAATTGGGGAAGCGAAGGTTGTTAGAATAATCCGGGAAGCTAATAATATAGACCTAAATTAAAATGAGAGAAGTGGGAATGGCAAATAAAGGATAGATTCAAGAGGACGTAGAGGAAATGAGTATTGTAGTGGTAAAGAAAATAAGTTTAGTAACAGTGATGTTAAATTTAGTAGCAGCAGGTATCCATCTGTTGTATGAGTTTGGAGCTCAGGCAAGGTCTGAGGAAAGATATAGATTTAGCAATCACTTAATAGGTGGTACTTGAAACAACTGGTATATGTTAGGTTATCTGAAATACTGTGTAAGATTTGAAAAGGGCCAGAGTCAAGCTGAAAAGAAAGTTCATATTCAAGGAATTGACAAAGGAAGGCAAGCTTACGAAACAGCCAGTACAGGAAACAAGTGCCACGTTGCGTATCTGTCTGTCTCCTGCACTACACAGTGAGAGCTATAGGGTGGGGTTTCATCTTATTCATCTTTGCATACCTGGACTTAACACAGGGCCTGGTATTTAGCAGATTTTTAATAGATACTTGCTGAATAAATTATATTTCTATATATGGTACTGTTTTCTAAACACCTAACTAAAGTGCCTAGGAGGATTAATTATAACGCTCTTTTGCATTAAAAACCAAGTGTGATCCAGCTCAAAGGCTGAATGCAAACCTAACTATTATTTCTCATCATCATGGGTGGAAACACTTGACAAGAGTTAACCATGCATGAAGAGGTTTGCTTACTTATAAGTGACAACTGATTTGATGAACAAATGAAGGAGAAACAAACATATGACAGGAAAAGAGAATCCATCTGACAGTATTTTTTTTTCCCTAGAGGAGAAATAGAAACGGCCATTTCCAGTTCTGTTTTTTTCCTTAAAAGTCCTGGAATTTCTGTCTAAATGTGACCTGGCATCACAGTGAGATTCTTTTAAGGACTGATAAGAGAAACTACCCTGATATTACAAGAGGCCAGGTATGGTTAACTTATTTTTATATAGTGTAAAGCACTGTTAAATTTTTTCCAACTTAATTTTACATTCATATTTTCTGAAGATGTCTTAGTACTGACTGACATAAAAATATCTAAGTATCTGCATATAATAACAGAAAGAAACCATTTCATTAAAATTGATTTCTGAAATCACACAGTTAATTTCTAATTCCCCACTTTAGTTTTACTATCTTTATTTCCTTTAATGAGGAATAAAACAGAACAAAAGAATAGGTTTAAACCTAATGACATACATGTCTAAAAGGATGTAAGTCAAAGAAGTAGGGCAGGTGTAAATTAAAGCAATTTTTGCCTAAGCAGGGCCAGAGACCAAAGAGCTAGCATTTGGCATTTAATATTTCACTGGCTTTAGGCCTTTTAACATAATTTTATCTACTATTATTTTCTATACTTTAATATTGGCAGAAGAGCATTATCATGTAGAAAGAGAAGAACATTGAGTTTTTTTTCTTTTTTCTCTTTTGGCTGCGCCACACAACTTACAAGACCTTAGCTCCCTGGCAGGGACTGAGCCTGCGTCACCTGAGTGAAAGTGCTGAGCACTAGCCACTGAACTGCCAGGGAATTCCCAAGAATGTTAAGTCTTGAGTCTTAATTCCATTCCTTTTCTGCTGTTTTGAGTTTTCTTGTAGAAAAATTAGAGTGCTTGTATAGATGTTCTCTAATATCACTGAAATTTGACTATTTTACAATCTATGAATAAAGTCATTTATTTGTAAAATCAATACTTCTGCATTGTTTTTATTTGTACCACAAAAACAATTTAGAAACTACATCTTATTCAGACTGCACCTGAACTGGATTTTTAGAAAGGGAAGTAGCTGGTTAAAAACTGGAAACACTGGGGAATACTACCTTTCCATTATCTTTCCACAAGCTGGTCTCAATGTGCTACTAAACTAAGAGCAGAAAATGAGAGGATAGATGAAGCAGAAAAACTGAGATCAGACTGGCTGCTCAGTGATCCACAGATAATTAATGTAGTATTTACATTTAGAAACATGGTTTTCACAAATGAAAATCATTACCAGACACATTAGTTATCTCTCACTTCTATCAGAAAGGACATAAGGCAGACCGCAGTCAACTATTCTCCTCACTCAGTGCTGACAGCCCTCTCTTGAGAATATTGATATTTTGATGAATAGGAGAAACACAGTTGAATTTTTCCTTTTTTTTAATGTAAAGGAAGATTTATGAGTATTTTATTCTGTATACTGTTAGATTGATCTTAGAGTTGAATAGAAATAAGAAGTGAAAAGAAAGATGGTAATAACTGTGATAAATGGTTAATAACATTTCTTTTTCAGGAAAACTGTGTATTAGTGTTAGAGTAATCTTGTTTGGAAAAGAATGAAAATAAAAGGCAATGGGCAAATATAACAGTACCTCGGTAGTTGATGATTTCTGTCCCAAGCACCGGAGTCATCTCCAGGACTGTGATAAAGGCTTTGTCCATAGATGTTAGAGGAAAAGGAGACATGCGGTGTCTTCTAGCCACCTTGGTGATATCGACAGCACTGTGACCTAAACAGGAAGACAAGTAACTAAGAATGTGATGCTGAAACCTGATTAAAAAGTGGGAATGGCTTATAAACAACAGTAATTCTCAGTCTTCATTTCATATGTCCAGAAATGAAGATTACAGGGGGAAAATTTTTCTACTGCTCCCCAAATATAGCCTGCTTTGGCAGAACATTAAATTGTTAGTAATTTTATATCATGTAGCAAAAGCTAGTGAAGTTTAATGATGATACTGGCTAATTCTTTCTCAGTGCTTACTACGTGTCATGGCACTAATCTAATTAAGTTTCACAACAACCTAAAGGGAGGTATCATTATTATCCTTATTTACAGATGAGGAAAATGAGGTTTACATATCTTGGCCTAAATCACAAAGACAGAAAACAAAGAGCTAGGATTCAAACCTAGGTAGCCATGCTTTAGAGTCCATGTCCTTAGTTAGTATACTGAACTTTTAATACTCAATGAGCCAGTTAGTGAAAAGAAATATACAAGCTTAAATTTATTTAGAATTTCATAGGAAATTCTCTTTCTTCTAAAAAAAAGTCATAGAAAAATATTAGTTATGTACTCCCAATGTAGCTCTATCTAGCATCATGGCATCAACATTACCCATATGCCAAAACTTCTAATTTCATATCTTCAACCCCAACCTCCACCTTCACCTCTAGGTCTATGTGCCACCCAAACAGTTGGAGGGTAAGAGTATCTCTACAAATGTATACGTCATCAAACATGCACCTGACTGTGCGACAGGCAACTCAAACCTTGCATGTTCAAAATCAAACTTTTGATTCCCCATCCTCCTAACCTACCTATACGATGTCTTATTCTCTTGCAATTCCCATCTCAGTAAATAGAAACTCCGTTCATTAAGTTATTAATCCAAAACCTTCGTGACATCATTGATCTTTCTATTATTATCAGAACCATATCTAAACTACCATTAAAATGTCTCTAAATCCCATCATTACTCAACATCTCTATAATTACTACAATAGTTGGAACCATCATTTATTTCCTGGGAAACTGAATAGAGTCCTAACTGGTCGCCCTGTTTCTATCCTTGTCCCATTATAATTTATTCTCCACACAGCAGTTACAATAGTCCTTTTAAACTGTAAGGTGAATTGTATTCGTCTCTGCTCACAACCCTCCGATGACTTTGCAATTCACTCAGAGTAAAGTCTTTGCAATGGTCTACAAAGCCCAACATATAATACACTATTCTCCTATCATTTCACCATTGTTCAATGTGCTCTAGGCATACTGGTTCCTCGCCTGAGAAAGACAAATATGTTTCTCTTCAGGGTCTGTATACTTGCCGTTTCCTCTACTTGGACATTCTTCCCCAGATATTATGGTTCCATTCATCCCTCATTTCTTTCAGGTCTTTGCTAAAATATCACTTCATCAGAGGCCTTTGCTAGACATCCTATAAAGAATATTACCTACTATCACTTTTTATTCTCTTTACCTATTTTATTTTTCTTTGTGAAAAAAAAAAAACATATACATACATGTATGGATATTCACATCTATATACTTATATAACCTTCTAATGACAGCTTCATGACAGCAGCAACTTTGTCTTTTTTAGTCAGTGTTGTTATCCTCAATACCTGGAACAGTATCTGGTACATACTAGACAACAGTTTTTGAATTAATAAATGTATCATTTAATGACAGAAAGGGACTTCTTAGAGTACAATATCTTCATGCATAAGTATACCTGGCCTTTTCTTTGAAATCTTAAAAGCCTACAGCTCAAAGGGTTAATATAAAAGGAGTAACTGCAAACACTGCTGCTTGGCTATCCTAACTAATATCCACAATTCACTTCTTCTGCAGCTGCCTTTCACCTAAGACTGGCCATATAATATGTTTATGGCCACCTAAGTTCTGGCCAGCAAGATGTAGGAAGTAGTCCCTGGGGGCAGGCTTCCTACTACAAATAAAAAGATAAAGAGGTAAAACTTTAAGAGGAGAACATGACTAGCTACTAGGAGGTGCTATAGTCATTTTCAACTAAGAGACTAGAAACCCATAGAGTAAGTATGGGAAACAAGTAAAGGAAAAGATCCGGAATCCCTGATGACAGTGTTGAGCTACTGTACAAACCCTGGACTGCCTGCCTCCAGGCTTTTGATATGTTAAGACAAATAAGCTCCTATTTCTTAAGGGGGCAACAGAGGATGAGACAGCTGGATGGCATCACAGACTTAACGAACATGAGTTTGAGCAAATTCTGGGACATAGTGAAGGAGAGGGAAGGCTGGCATGCTGCAGTTCATGGGGTCACAAAGAGTTGGAAACGACTGAGTGACTGAACAACAATGACTGTATATCTCCCTCAGAAGTCTGTAAGTTCCTGGTCACTGTAATTTATTTAATTTAGTCCTCCCATCCCACCTCCAGAGGCTACTTCAGACATATTCACTGAACTTACAGGTACTGTCCCATACTTTTCATTCTAAGACAAATGACATTGTCATAAGTAGTCAAAGAAAAGACATACAATATATTTATACTTATTTCTCATCCATGGGCAATCATGAAATTACAAAATTTTTAAACCTTAAGGACCTTAGAGATTATTTAGTGCTAAATATGAAAAAAATTTCTACTTCAAGGTGAACACTTAGAGAAGGATTTTGTGTGATTCATCATTTACCTGTAATTGAACTGTAAATTTATTCACAACTTTCACTGAAGTCCTTTTTTTGTCATTAAATATCATCAATACATATTGTCACAACCAGTATAATTGAAAAGCATGATAGATGCTTCTGCATTTTATTCAGATTTACAGATCTCAGATCTGGTCTTTTCTAAGATATTCTTTACTCTCTTTATGGTGAAAATTATGTATAATCTTATAAAAGCTTTTTTTTTTTTTAAAGTTTGGTTTCTGAGGGGAAAATTACACTTTTTAACTGTACAGAGGCTATTCGTTGAATGTGCTTTGTAATGGAATTTTTCTTATTAGAAACCAAGTTTGATTATCAGTGATACACACATTCATTCAACAAATATTAACTAAGTGTATTTTATGAGCTAGGCACAGTTATGTACTCAGTCTACACAGACTAAGATACAACCTGCAATGAAGAACGTTTCAGTTCAACAGAAAGGAAAGGTATGTAAGTAAATAAAAAATAAAGGCAGGAGGATATTAAACCACCTGATTGTCCTCTAGAGGTTGGTATTTTTTTTTTAATTAAAAACTGCATACCAATTTCCATCAACCTGGAAAAATATTTCCTGTCTTTATAATAATTTTGTACTTGCTTTTATTTTTCTTATGGCATGTACCATTTTCCACCTTATGGTATAGACATTGAAGTATTTGCCCTGCCTATGTTAGCCTATAATAAACTCCCTGAAGGCAGAACCTGTATCTCATTAATCTGTGCATCTTTTGCCACTTTTAGAGTTATGCTTTCCTTATAGTAGATACTGAATAAATACTTGAGGTATGAATGAATGGGGCTTCCTTAGTGGCTCAGTAAAGAATCTTCCTGCAGTGCACAAGACCCAGGTTCGATCCCTGGGTTGGGAAGATCCCTTGGAGAAGGGAATGGTTACCCACTCCAGTATTCTTGCTTAGATAATTCCATGGACAGAGGAGCCTGGTGGGCTACAGTCCTTGGGGCTGCAAAGAGTTGGACATGACTGAGCATCTAACACTTTTAATGAATGAATAACACATCCTCAAACAAAGTCTAAAGTTGGGAAGGGAGAAACAAAGTGTTGCTTCCTTTTCTGCCCTGTGCTTCTCTAAGACCTTCTGTATTTGTCAATTCTCTTTCACAAAGTGATTGTGTCACTAGATACATAATCCAAACTTTGATGCTAATGAGTTAACACTCGCCCCTCACTAAACTGTTTGCGTGTCATCAGAGCAGACTTCTTGATAAAATAACTGAAAAAAAAGTCTCAAAGGAGACTTTAATTCTCTGGCACATCAGCAAGTGTGTGCATGTGTTCTCAGCAAGTGTTTACTGAGCAACTTCTATATGCCAAGAGGCTTCTTCCCACTCAAGACCCACCCAAGATCACACAGTGGAAATAATCAGCTACTTCACCAGTAAAGAAGGGCTAACTTGGTTGTATAAATATGAGAAAAGTAGTATTTGTGGCATACTGTCTACATACAAAAAAAAAAATTAATGAAGTAAGTAATAGTTGTGCTTTTAAAAATTGAAGTGTGGTTAATTTACAATGTTTTGCTAGTTTCAAGTATACAGCAAAGAATATATATACGTGTGTGTGTGTGCATGTGTGTGTGTGTGTATATGTATATATATATGTTCTTTTTAAGATTCTTTCCCATTATAGGTTATTACAAGATATTGAGGATAGCTCCCTGTGTTATACAGCAGATCCTTGTAAAAACTACCTATTTTATATATAGTGTGTGTATACGTTAGTCCCAAACTTCCAATTTAGTTCCGCCTCAACTATTCCTTTTAGTAACCATAAATTTGTTTTCTATGACTGTGACGGAAAAGGCAATGGCACCCTACTCCAGTACTCTTGCTTGGAAAATCCCATGGACGGAGGAGCCCGTTAGGCTGCAATCCATAGGGTCGCTAAGAGCTGGACACGACTGAGCGACTTCACTTCACTTTTCACTTTCATGCATTGGAGAAGGAAATGGCAACCCACTCCAGTGTTCTTGCCTGGAGAATCCCAGGGACAGGGGAGCCTGGTGGGCTGCCGTCTATGGGGTCGCACAGAGTCAGACACGACTGAAGCGACTTAGCATTAGCATAGCATAGCATGACTGTGAATCTATTTCTGTTTTGTAAATAAGTTCATTTGTATTAATATTTATACAAAGTTCATTTGTATTAGATTCCAGAAATAAATGATATCATATGATATTTGTTTTTTCTGGATTACTTCACTTAGTATAATCATCTTTAGGTCAATCCATGTTGCTGCAAATGGGATTTCATTCTTTTTTATAGCTGAGTAGTATTTGATTGTAATACACACACACACGCACACACACACACACACACACACACCCCCATCTTTATCCATTTCTATGTAGATGGACATTTAGATTGCTTTCATGTCTTGGCTATTGTAAATAATGCTGCAATGAACATTGGGATGCATGTATCTTTTTGAATTAAGAGTTTTGTCCAGCTATATGCACAGCTGTGGGAATGTAGGATCATATGGTAACTTTTATTTTTAGTTTTTAAAGTAACCTCCATACTGTTCTCCACAGTGGCTGCACCATTTACAATCCTATGAACAGTGTAGGGGGGTTCCTTTTTCACCCCCTCCAGCGTTATTTGTAGACTTTTTAATTATGGCCATTCTGACTGGTGTGAGGTGAGACACTGTAGTTTTGATTTGAATTTCTCTAAATAGCTGCTCTTTTTACGTAAACGGAATTACTAAATAACATTAACATTCTTAGTTTTGTTGTATCCCTTATCACACGCAGGGAGTCTATGTGTTATGTAAGATTCCATTTAGCAAAAAAACTGTAGCTAAAATAAGTTTGAAAACTATCGATCTAGGTGATTCAGTATTCTCATTTTCAGATCGAAAGTGGACAAACCATGCTTGAGGGTCAGCCCCAGGGACACATGCGCAGAGGAACTGGCAGTGGCAGGTACAGGCTGAAGGAAGCACAGCATCACCAGTTAGCTCAGGGGCTCATATGAAGGCCTCTCATGGGCTGGCATGGGGAAGCTCATTTATTAGGAGGCATACATTTCCAAAATAAAGTTGGTAAGTAAATACTTGTTTCTTTTTTTTTTTTTTGGTTTCCATTAAAAAACATAATTTCAACTATTTTCTGATGATGATACCAGTGATTTAGAAGAAGCTTTAAACTGAAAGCTTCACAAAATTTAAGAATAATTATCTCTGACTTTTCTTATTTCGCAAGTTACAACCACAAAGCACTTCTACCTGTCCAGGACTATTGCAGAACTCAGTCAGACAGGAAAAAGGATCAAGAACTATTCTACGCCAAACCTTATCCCTCTTCTTGATTTTGAGCTCAAGTAGAAATCTGATAGAAGACAAAAAAATTGGGAGAAACAGTATGCACTTTTGTCTCTGTCTCTTACACCAGATGAGTTAATACAGCCTAGCAGGCAGTTTTCATTGAGTGGTCCACAAAATCCATTTACCTAGAAGTAGGAAATGAAGGAAAGAACAATTGTTAAAAAGTAAGAAGGCTATAACAAAAGAAAGTCTGGGTTTTGGACAGAGAAGATATCCAAAATTTGGATAGAACTTTTCCTATAAAACAAAAGCTATTTCACAGCCATAAATATATTCTGATGGCTACCTTACAAACGAATACTAATAGTCACAAAGAAAATGTAAAGGTACTTAGCTCCATTCAATTTATGTAAACTAAAATGAAACAAAACTAACAAATGTGAAAATGTGTCCTGAGAAGATTATACCAAAGAAATATTTATTTAAGTTTATTCAAAGAAATATTTATTTAAACTTATAATAGTAAAATTTTATGGTGATGTATGGTAATGATGTAGGCAGACTAGCTACTCTGACAAAAAATAAACTATGAGGTAGTTTAGGATATGGGATCCTTATATGGGAGTAGGGGTGGTGGTGGGAAAAGGAAGTCTAGACATCTTCCCTACTCGTAGATGTCCAAACTAAGCAAAGAGTAACAAGCTGAATTTTTATAACACCTACATTGATGGCATTCTTATATGAGGGGTTTAATTTTCTGAAGTAGATTTGTGGGATTAAAGCAATTCTAAATTAGCACAGATTGATGATCTAGAGGTTTCTCTAGTAAGTTTAGGCTTCCATTAATAAAATTTAACTTGTCTCATTTATATTTTTCTCATGTATAGGTTCAGAATTGGAGAAGGCAATGGCAACCCACTCCAGTGTTCTTGCCTGGAGAATCCCAGGGACAGAGGAGCCTGGTGGGCTGCCGTCTATGGGGTCGCACAGAGTCGGACACGACTGAAGCGACTTAGCAGCAGCAGCAGCATATGTGAGTTCAGAATCTGCAGATAAAGTACTTAAAATATTACTGAGATTTTTCTATCTTGCATGCAGCATTTATAATA
Source organism: Bison bison bison (assembly GCF_000754665.1). Taxonomy (NCBI): domain Eukaryota; kingdom Metazoa; phylum Chordata; class Mammalia; order Artiodactyla; family Bovidae; genus Bison; species Bison bison. Next base: position 4,605,677 of record NW_011494811.1, read on the forward strand.
ACTAAAAAGACAATATATGGTGTTCACTCAGAATTGCCATCATCAAAGACACGTTTAAATACTAACGGCAATGTCTATGTTGTACACGGCCTTTAAAGGGACAAAAAAGTACAAACGGATTCCTTTCTATTGAGTAAACTAAGGTCTCTGTTAAATAGCAGTAACATTTTTCTTATGGCATAGCCATATTAAATGAAACTGTTTATACCAGTGGAATGACTTTTTCCCATTTCAAATGCATCCTTTTTAATCTGCCAATTCTTAATATACAATGTTTCACCTTGCCTTGAAAATCCATTTTTTAAATTAGAAGTAAATGAAGAGAAGATGCTTTCAGGTGACAGAACAGAAAATAATAGAAACAAGATGTTCATGCAAGTTCTTCTTGATTAAATTCAGAACCTCAAGAGGAAGCTTTATTCTTCAGAACAATCAGTAAAAGAGTTCCCAAACTACCCAAAGTGTAAATCATTATTCATTCTTTAGATACAGAAAATCTCAAGGGAGAGACCTGGTCTGCCCTATTAATATTACTGCCTCTGTTTCCCATGGTATCTGCAGCTTCAGTTTCTTGTATTTCTATTTCCTGGTTCTTTCTGAACACAAACCACCTAAGATAATGAATAACTTTCCTAGGAAGCTTAAAAAGCAAAGATGATAGTAATTTATTCAGGTTAAATAACTAGGGCATTTGGTAATTCAAAAGAATGTGTGGCTCAGATATACAAAAAGCATTTAGTCTTTTATATAAATCTCAAATTAAGAGGAATCAGGTCCAAACCTCTAGGGAAACACTGGCAATGATAGTGTTTGCAGGCTCAGGTCTACAGGGAACTCTGTATATCTGAAAATAAATTTCTTATATTGCTTTCAGTTTAATACTCTTTTTCTACCTGTTTATTCAAGATAATGAGCCTCAGAATATTGGGTTGGCCAAAAAGTTTGTCTTTTCTGACTGCTGTTATGAAAACCCGATGGAACTTTTTAGCCAACCCAATATTTCTGATAAAACCTAAAAATCATGAGGGAAAGGACTGTGTTAATTTGTATAAGAAATATTAAAATAAAGTACCCCTGGAATTTATGGCCCTCAAAATACAAAACAAGGCATTGTTGTCACAAAATGTTTACTCTAAAATTTTTATCAATGGTTCACTATCATCGCCAGGATAAAATTCAAATCCATTAGAATAGTATACAAAACCTTTCTTGCTTCCTTTTCAGTCATCACACGTTACTCCATCATTCAGAAAATTAATAATATTGTAGATATTGGAATACACTGCACTATTTCATGGAGAAGGCAGTGGCACCCCACTCCAGTACTCTTGCCTGGAAAATCCCATGGATGGAGGAGCCTGGAGGGCTGCAGTCCATGGGGTCGCTGAGGGTCGGACACAACTGAGCAACTTCACTGTCCCTTTTCACTTTCATGCATTGGAGAAGGAAATGGCAACCCACTCCAGTGTTCTTGCCTGGAGAATCCCAGGGACGGGGGAGCCTGGTGGGCTGCCGTCTACGGGGTTGCACAGAGTCGGACACGACTGAAGCGACGCAGCAGCAGCAGCAGCACTATTTCATATTTTCCTGCTCTTGTATGTTTTCTCTGCACAGAGTAAGTTTTCTCTCATCTTTTTGCTTTCATGGGAAATTATTTTTCTTTCACAACTTTCTTTGGTAAGCAAATATTCAAATAGTGATGAGAACATATATCAAAGGATCTTAGAGTCAATATGAAAAGGTTCCCATTAGTCAAACCTGGGACAATTTAAGCATCAAAATAAATTAGGATAGTAACAGATAATATAATCTATTTAATAAAACAATCCATAAAAAATTAAAATCCATGAGTATTAATAGTATAAAGTAATGATTAAATAAAATTCTTCATTACAGCAGAATGACAACTGATCAATGAAGAGAAAGAATTAGAAAGTCAAGACTTGGCAACTATCATAGTAGTAATTGGCTCAATAGTAATAATTGGTTCGGGCTTCCCTGGTGGCCCAGATGGTAAAGAATCCACTTCCAATGTGGGAGACCTGGGTTCAATCCCTGGGTTAGGAAGATCCCCTGGAGGAGGGCATGGCAGCCCACTCTAGTGTTCTTGCCTGGAGAATCCCCATGGACAGAGCAGCCTGGCGGGCTATAGTCCAGGGGGTTGCAAAGAATCGGACATGACTGAGTGACACAGCACAGTACGATAATTGGTTCATAGTAATAACTGGAGTAAAAATCATCAACGGATACTAAGACTAGAAGATGAAAACCTCAAGAAAAATAATATATTTATATAGTCTCAACATATCTCCCCACAAGATTCTTATTAATCACAATAGTGATTTTATAGTGGAGAAATCTGGCAGATATTACCTTAACCAAGTGATCAAAGTTAAAAGCACCAGCAATGACCTCATGAAATTCCTAAGGATGTACTAAGAAGGACACGAAGTCATATATGAGGTATTACTGTCAGAGATGCATAACCTGAACCAAACTATCAGGAAACATCAGAAAAGTCTAAATTTGAGGAACACGCTACAAAATAACTCTCCCACACTCTAAAAATGTCAAGGTCATGAAAGACAAAGAAAAACTGAGGAACTGTTCCAGATAGAATAGCCTAGAGACACATGATAACTAAAAGTAATGCATGATTCTGGATTGGATCCTAGATCAGAAGAAGAGAATGTTTTTTTCCCTCTGGCTACAAAGAACATTATTAGAAAAACTGGCAAAATGTAATTTGAATAAGATTACATAATAGTATTATGGCAAGGTTCATTTCCTGATTTTGATAATTATACTGTGCTTAAGTAAGAATATTATTTATTTTTTAAATTTCTTCCATTTTTAAAAAAGGACATATACATTTGAAGCATTAAGGGGCATCATGTCTGTAATTTACTCATAAGCAGTTCAGGAAAATATGTATATTAATATGAAGAGAGAAATGGCAAAGTAAATGTGGCAAAATGGTTAACACTTGTGGGAAACTGGGTGAAAGATATACAGGAATTGTTTGTACTATTTCTTGTGGCTTTTTTAAAGCTTGAAATTATTTTAAAATTTAAAAAATTAAAGAAGTTTTTTAATGGTCCGCCTTTTATGGAGCAATGCATGATCATTCCATTTTTTCCTGCACTGAGGCACTCTAAATACTGTATCTCAGCATTTCATTACATACTGTATTCATTACATATCTTACAGTAATTACACTTTTTTATATACCTGTCTGCTTTCTTAATTAGATTATCAGCTCTTTGAGAAAGGAAAAGATGTTTTAAGTCAAGGCCCAATGATACTGTGCACATGTGGTCACACAGAAAATTTTGGTGAATGAGTTTCTAAATGTTTGATTTCAATTAGCCTAGAATATATAGATTGCCAAAGAAGATGGGCTGTAGAGATGTATACTACACACAATTTCCAACTCTATTCTGTTCATTAATTCAATGTTCTTCTTACGAGAATGACTCCTTTTTCAAAGACAGATGTAAAGTAAACATTTGTTAGCAATGGAGTGAACACTGGGTTTTCCTCTCTTTACCTTTTTGTTAAAAAGTAGTGAGTTATGGTGGAGAAGGCAATGGCACCCCACTCTAGTACTCTTGCCTGGAAAATCCCATGGATGGAGGAGCCTGGTAGGCTGCAGTCCATGGGGTCGCTAAGAGTCGGACACGACTGAGCGACTTCGCTTTCACTTTTCACTTTCATGC
>NW_011494811.1:4609495-4628921 GCF_000754665.1 Bison bison bison
TTTCATGCATTGGAGAAGGAAATGGCGACCCACTCCAGTGTTCTTGCCTGGAGAATCCCAGGGACGGGGGAGCCTGGTGGCTGCCGTCTATGGGGTCACACAGAGTCGGACACGACTGATGTGACTTAGCATAGCATAGCATAGCATAGCATAGTGAGTTATTGTGGTAGGGAAAAGAAAAAGTAGAATAAAAATAATATGGTAACTGTCACTTTTAGCTAAGGTTAAGTAATCAGGGAAATGGGAAAAAAGCTAATGCATGTACTACCAAGCTAGAAGATAAAGTGAGAACACTGTCAACAACACTGTAAGTAAATCCTTGTCAGTTATTTCTGAGATCAAGAGGGTTACCTATAGAAAAATTATAAGGCCAAAAGGAGGAAGAGTAATTCACTTCCCATGATCAGGTGTGAACTGTCTTCCTTGGGCTTTTATTCCAAATTTGTCACATACAGGTAAGTTAAAATATACAAAATTAAAAGTAAACCGGTGAAGAGCTGCCATAACAGGGTAGAGATGGAAGTGAAGAAAATGGTTTTAGCAGACATAATGATTAAAAAGAGTAGCTAAAGTAACACTAGAAAAAAGGATAAAATTACTTTAAAGAGCTTTAAATGTAGGAATCAAGTGTCAATATTCCTAACAAAGGAAGCCAAGTGTTTTGAGTTGAGGCGGCTTTAGATGATCAACAGGAGTTCTTCATGACTGTCTTTATAGGTCTGGATTTCACAACAAAGTTTCTTAAGGACTGAGGGTTCTTAAGGAAGGTCTCAATTCAAGATCCCTTGTCCCTGCCCTTCCAGCGGCACTGATGCTTTCTGTACATTAAGAATTGTGAGTTCTGGTTATAGCCATTATGGCAGCTTTCAGCTTTAGACACAATCTTCCCCTTTTCTGCCCCGATCTTTCATCAGACCTTTTTATCTGCTTACATTATTGGTAAATACTTTTTGCTTTGCTCTTAATTCTGGTTCAGGAACATAAACCTCAGAGCTTGATTTATATTTCCGATGGTTCATCCCTGTCTTGCTATATGATTTCTGGTTTGGTGCACTTTGCATCTCTAAACACTAGCTCCCTTTGTGAGGTGGCTAGAAACCCCCTTTTTAACCTTGAGTAGTCAAAAAAGCTGACCAAGAATTCTCTTATTTCCCAAAGAGCCTGTTAGGATACAGTTTCAGATGTAGGCACACACACACACAAATGAACAAACACAAAGTCAGCTAGTCAGCTTCCATTTGGAATGTTTTCATTGTGTCAGTGTATTGAAATGCAAAGTTAAAATTTTGTTTTCTTCAGTACTGAAATGCAAAGTTTGAATTTTGTTTTCTTCATTAGGTTCTTGTTTTAAACATTCCCTAGACAAAGGTAGAGAAAAAGTAATTTTTCCTTAGAAATCAAAAGCTATTAAATCTTTAAAAGTAGAATCTGACAAGTTCCTTTTAGAGTTCTTTTAAAGTATTAACTAATTAGTCTCTATAATGGCCTGAGAAAAAGGACCAAGAGAAGTTAAAGTGATCTTTGCTATTAGAGAAATTTTATCAGCTCATAAAAGTCTCATTCTCTTAATTTTTCCTTTATGGTGCTGTTTCTTATATTATTAGGTATAAGCACAAAAGTGTCAACTTCCAGAATGCCTATCCTACATGTTAATTTCAACAACAGACTAATCAAAAGTAAATTTTGGTTCATATCTTGTAAGAGGTAAACACTGTTAAACATGGTCTTTAGGCAAGTAGTAGATGCTAATTTGTATGGCTGAGATAGGAAATCTTAGAACAGGAAATCAGAGAATGAAGAAAATGTAAAGACTGAGTCAAATGTCATTGGTGAAAACAAATCTAGTTTTTAAGGTATTTTGCACAATATGGAGATAGAAACTAAGCAGTTTACACTTATTGGGCACTTGATATGATCCAGGTCTTTCCATAGGCTTAAAGAGTAGGGTTAATTCACCGTTAATTCTGCTGATATGAATGCTGTAGATTTAAAATGTATACATCATAATATGATTATAGCTTAGAAATAAAGTACAATCCAGTGTATAGGCTGGAATAAAATAATTATATATGTTAGTAGTAGTTATCTTTAAGTAATAGGATGAGAGGGGCTTCGCTGGTGGCTCAGCGGTAAAGAATCCACCTGTGATGCAAAGACACAGGACAGGTGGGTTTGACCCTGGGTCAGGAAGATCCCGTGGAGGAGGGCATGGCAACCTACTCTAGTGTTCTTGCCTGGAGAATCCCATGGACAGAGAAGCCTGGGGGGTTACAGTTCATGGGGTTGCAAACAGTCAAACACGCCTGAAGCGACTGAGCTATGCATGCATGAACAATAGGATGCTGCTAAGTCGCTTCAGTCGTGTCCAACTCTGTGCGACCCCATAGACGACAGCCCACCAGGCTCCCCTGTCCCTGGGATTTTCCAGGCAAGAGTACTGGAGTGGGGTGCCATTGCCTTCTCCACAGTAGGATGAGAGTGAATTTTTCCCTACTTTTATTATTCAGATTCTTGACTGCTACGACAACACTCAAAATATTCAATAAATGCTATTTATTTTGGAATTATTATTTTCTTAGTCAACTCTAGTCAGTATCTTCCAAACTCAAGGTCCAAATTCTAGGGCTCTAGAAAAATTTCTCAATAGTATCTGATTTAATTGTGCTTTTAACCATTAAAAACTTTCTATTGTTCTAGGGACAAAGTTCAGACTGTCTAGAGTAATGTGCTCGGTCTTTCTTGGTCTGTTCTTCCTATTCAACTTCATCTCTGCTCTTACACATACCCTTATTCTACTTCTTAATAATTTCTAGTACACAGCATGATTCTGTCACACATCTGACTCATCTGTCCTTCTCCTTCCAGTCCAACTAGCAAATAACTGTTTATCTTGTAAGACTCTGAAGATAAGGTATAGGTTATATCAACATATGGTATTGTAATTAGTATGCTGCCCAAGTTATAAATTTGGAGTCATTCTTGACTTCCTTATCTTCTACATCCAGTGTCTAATCCTGTCAATTGTGATTCCTTAATATTTCAAAATCTTGCTTTATTTTTCTATTACTGTTTCTTCAACTTTCATTCAAGCTCTCATCAGATTTCTGGTTCTGCTCTTACCCTGACTCAATTCATTATCCACACAAGTAGTAGACATTATTTCAAAGCTCCAAACTTGATCTTGCTATTTCATGTTTAAATTCCTTCATCGGCCTTCACAATAACGTCCAAACCCATTAGCATGGCAATTAGATTCATCTGCAAAAATAAAATGGCCAATTGAAGGTCATGATCTGGTAGCTTCTTCAAGACTCTTTTTCCCCTCATTACCTTCTTTCTCCTCCTCAAACTTTATCTCCTCCTCCATCTGCATGTCAAACTGCCTGGACAATAATGAGTTCTCCATAAATGTTAAATACCTTCATTATTATTATTTTTATAGAGTCATCACTTGAGATAAAGGAAGGGAGAGGGAACAGTTTGAGGAAAGCAGCTGTGTTTGTTCCTCCTCATCATGCGCATTATTCCCTACTGTGCTCTGTGCCTTCAAGGGGCGAGTGTTCATGAAGAGGACCAAGGGTCTCTCTGTCCTTGAGGCTCCTGCTTGAGCTCAGCCAATAGAAGGTACTGGCAGGAGGCTGGTGAGCAGAAGAGTAGGAAACTAAGGTATTTATTTCCTTGGCTGCCTGTTGGTGGAAGCTGAAACTAGAAAAGCATCTAAAACCAGACTGGAGGCCTCTGAATGCAGGCATGTAAGGCAATGCAAAACTATTTACATAACTTTACCACGGAGGCCAATACTTTAAAGTTTCTAAGCGTGGGTGTAGTGCCCATTACGATTTCTTGTAGAAAACAAACTCTGCCACAGAGAGGTTAAAAAGATTAGCTCAAAGTCAGATGTCTTAACAGATCAAATTTCCAGATATTTAGTATGGTGTGCTTCCTCCTATATTACACTAGGGGAACTTTCTTTGGCTCAACTTTATTTACTAAAAATGAATTGAATACTCTCTCTATATAAGGCCCTTTATTAAACATTAGGGAGTGATGTTAAGGTAAACAAGATGAGATTCCTATTTCCCACAGTCTCATGAACACACAAATCAGGCTGTGTTTTAAGGAAAAAGTAAAAAACAAACAAAACCAACCCTGTAAATACTTATGCTTTAATGTAAAAATAAAATACTATGTATGATAATACAGAAGAGGGACTAACTGATTCTGATGGAACAAACTGCAAAACCTCACAGAGGAAGTAACAACAGATTTGAGCTTTAAACAATAAGAAAAAAGGAGGAACATTCAAAACAGAATGAACAAAAAAAGAGAGAAAGAACTTGTAGAGAATGAGAAACTGCCAAATATGGTTAGGGATTGGATGGAAAGGATGAAATATTAAGAAATAAAACTGTCAATTCAGTTAAGGACAGATTTTGAAGATGCTTATTACTGCAGTAAATGGAGAACCATTCAAAACTTTTTACAGAGAAGTGATACATAAAACTGCAATACTTCACTGATGTAGAGTGGAGGGAAGAGAGACTGTAGACAGGCAGAGCAATTAGTATGCTACCTAAATCCTAAAGGTAAAACACAATGAAGGCCAGAACTAGTGCATCAGAAACTGGAGAAAGGATATTTGAAAGGGCCACAACAAACCATTCTATGCATGACTGACTGTGCTTTGGGAAGAAGGTAAATACCGTGGTCAGATTTCAGCTTTGCTTATTAGGGTCGGCAAGAGTGTCATTAACTAACAGAGCAATATAGAAACAATTTGGATGGAAGGGTACTAAATTTTGGTTACTGATGAGGGAAATGTGAGATGTCAGCAGGACATTATGGGGTGATTTCAATATGTAACATCAAGGAGTGTGTGGAGTTTGGGAGAGAAGGTAGGCCTATATTTAGGCATCAATAGTATACAGCTGGTCAATCCAATTATATACATTTCTTTTTTTCTTTTACACTCAACAATTTATAAGGGCTTCTCTGGTGGCTCAGATGGTAAGGCATCTGCCTGCAATGTGGAAGACTAGGGTTCGATCTCTGGGTTGGGAAGACCCCCTGGAGAAGGAAATGGCAACCCACTCCAGTACTCTTGCTTGGAAAATTCCATGGACTGAGAAGCCTGGTAAGTCTTCTTACCTGGTAAGCCTGAGAAGTCCACGCAAAGAGTCAGACATGACTGAGCGACTTCACTTTCACTTTCAACAATTTATAAGTGTACAGTATAGTCTTGTTAACTGTATGCACATTGTTACAAAATGAATGTCTAGAACATTTTCATCCTGTGTAACTGATACTCTGCGCGAATGGAATAATGAGTTCCTCTCATATTTCCTCCTTCCTCCAGTCCCAGCACCCACCACAGTACTTTGTTTCTATTAGTTGATTACTGTAGATACCTCAGGTAAGTCTAATCATGCAGTATCTGCCTTTTTGTAACTGACTTATTTAACATGATGACTCAAGGTTCATTCATGCTGTAGCATATGACAGATTTCCTTGTCTTTAAAGGCTCAGTAATATTCCATTGTCAGAGAAGGCAATGGCAACCCACTCCAGTACTCTTGCCCGGAAAATCCCATGGCAGAGGAGCCTGGTAAGCTGCATGCAGTCCATGGGGTTGCTAAGAGTCGGACACGACTGAGCGACTTTACTTTCACTTTTCACTTTCATGCATTTGAGAAGGAAATGACAACCCACTCCAGTATTCTTGCCTGGAGAATCCCAGGGACGGGGGAGCCTGGTGGGCTGCCGTCTGTGGGGTCGCACAGAGTTGGACACGACTGAAGCGACTTAGCAGCAGCAGCAATATTCCACTGTATGTATATACTCATCCATCTGTTGATGAACATTTAGCCTGTTTCCATGTCCTGTCTACTGTGAATAATGCTGTGTTGAACGTGGATGTACAAATATCTCTTTGAGACCTTGTTTACAATTATTTATTGAGAGGTGGGACTGTTGGATCATGTGGTAGTTTTAATGTTAATTTTTGAGGAATCTCCTTACAGTTTTCCATAGTAGCTGTACCATTTTACAATCCCACTGGCAGTACACAAGCACTCCAATTTCTCACATCCTCACCAACACTTATTATTTCTGTTGTTTTGATAATGGTCATCCCATGAGAAAAGTTGACTCATTGGAAAATCAGAGTTGACTCATCTGATGCTAGGAGGGACTGGGGGCAGGAGGAGGGGGTGTCAACAGAGGATGAGATGGCTGGATGGCATCACCAATTTGATGGGCCTGAGTTTGAGTGAACTCTGAGAGTTGGTGATGGACAGGGAGGCCTGGCGTGCTGTGATTCATGGGGTCGCAAAGAGTCGGACATGACTGAGCGACTGAACTGAACTGAATACATGTAGTTTTGATTTACATTTTCCTTATAATTAGTGGTGTTGAGCATCTTTTCATATGTTTGTATATCTTCTTTTGTGAAATGTCTCTACCAGTCCTTCACCAATTTTAAAATAATTTTTATTGTTGTGACTGAGTTGCAGGAATTCTTTACATATTCTAGAAATTAACTCCTTATCTGATACATGGCAGGCAAACATTTTATTCCATCCAATAGGTTTCCTTTTCATTCTACTGATTATGGCCTTTGCTGTATAGAAGTTTTAAAGTTTGATGTAGTGCCATTTGTCTATTTTTGTTTTGTTGTCAGTGCTTTAGTATATATCCAGGAAATCATTACTCAGTCTTGAGACTTTCCCCTTGTGTTTTCTTCTAGTTTTATAGTTTCAGGTCTTACCTTTCAGTCTTTGATACACTTTGAATTAATTTTTGTATATGGTATAAGTTAAGGGTCAATCTTTACTCTTTTGCATCAAGTTTTCCCAATATCATTTGTTGAAGAGATTATCTTTTTCCCACTGAATAGTTTTGCCACTTTTGTCAAAAATCATTTGACCATATATGTGAGGCTTAGTTTGTTGTTATTTTTCTAGTCCTTTAAGATGTACAGTTAGGTTACAGATTTGAGATTTTTCTTTTTTAATGTAGGGTTTGCTGCAAGAAACTTCCCTATTATGACTGCTTTTACTGCATCTCATAAGTTTTGGGGGTTTGTTTCATTTTCATTAGTCTAAAGATATTTCCCAATTTCCTTGTGGTTTCTTCTTTGACTCAATGGCTATTCATGAGTTTGCGTAACTTCCACAGATTTGTGAATTTCCCAACTTCTCTATTCCTAGTTGGAGTATTTTGAGCTCTTTGAAATTCAATGTTCATTTCTTTTCTCAGCTTTGGGAAGTTTTCAGCCATTATTTTGTCAAATAAGCTCTATGTCCCTTTTTCTCACTCTTCTTCTGAGACTCCCCTGATGCATGTATTAATCTGCTTTATGTAGTCCTAGAAGTCCCATAGGCTTTGTTTACTTGTCTTTACTTTTTTGCTCTTCTGACTTGATAATTTCAAATGATCTTCTTTCAAGTTTGTTCTTTTGATTAAGTCTGCTATTGAAAGAACCTAGCGAACTTTTCAATCCAGTTATTGTATTCTTTAGTTCCAGAATTTCTATTTGGTTGTTTTTAAGTTTCTCTTTGTTGATACTTCCGCTTTGTTCATGAACTGTTTTCCTGATTTTGCATAGTTGTCTATCTGTATTCTCATGCAGACCATTTTGCTTCAAAAGAAAAACAAAACAAAACCTTGAATTCCTTCTCAGGAAATTTATAGATCTCTGTGCCTTTGAGGTTGGTTTCTGGAGATTTGTTTTATTCATTTGATTGGGCCATGTTTCCCTGTTTCTTCAAATGCCTTGTTATTTTTTTGCTGGATAGGGCTGAGCTTTATGCATTTGAAAAACTAGCCACACCTCCCATTCTTTATGGACGGGCTTTGTACAGGGAAAGATTTTCACCAATCAGCCTGGTTAGAGATTGGAGGCCTCTGAAACCTTTTTGGGGTGATGCAGCTTCTCTTGGCTGTGTATACGACTTCCTGCTCAGAGGTTTGCCAGTTTCTTTTTCAGAAGTCCATAGTCTCGTATTCCTTCTGTGCTGCCTTCAGTGCTGCAGGTTTTCTGGTGTTGCACTGGCAAACCAACCTACTCTTTTATTCTTAGGCATCCAAGGTACGCTGGCTCATGTGCTCTGAGTCAGGTAGAAATCACTCCTTCATCAGATCAGATCAGATCAGTCGCTCAGTCGTATCTGACTCTTTGCGACCCCATGAATTGCAGCACGCCAGGCCTCCCTGTCCATCACCAACTCCCGGAGTTCACTGAGACTCACTTCCATTGAGTCAGTGATGCCATCCAGCCATCTCATCCTCTGTCGTCCCCTTCTCCTCCTGCCCCCAATCCCTCCCAGCATCAGTCTTTTCCAATGACTCAACTCTTTGCATGAGGTGGCCAAAGTACTGGAGTTTCAGCTTTACCATCATTCCTTCCAAAGAAATCCCAGGGCTGATCTCCTTCAGAACCCCACAAAAAACCCAGATTGCAGGATATATGCTCTATTCTTCTCCCTTCTACCCAATGGAGAAACTGTGAATTGGGTGACTTCTCTCCATTGCACTGAGCCATGCTGGGCTCTGTGCCATTACAGGCTCTCTGGTGTTGATGCAAGTTGCTCCTGCTCTCCCTTGCTTTCAGTGGCCTGTATGCACCAAAACCATACTGATTACATTAACACTGCATCAAGCAAGACAGAAACCAGCTCCCTTGGCAACCTTGTGAAAAGCTGGAAAGTTGGGTATACTCTTCTTTGTCCTTCTCTCTCTAGCAAGAGACTATAAGCCATGGCAGAAAAGATCACAGGTAAAGTGAAAAGGCTCTTCTTACCCATTTTAATGCCCTGCTCTTGGCTTGTTCTTGGTTTTGCCCATATGTGGGTACTGCAACATCTTAAGTAGTGTCTGGAGTTTTCATAAAGATATTTTGGTCCAAATATTGTTAAGCTGGTGTCTAGGTGAAACAAGGGTAGGACTTCCTATTCTGCAATCTATTAACTAAATGTTTTTAGCTATACCAGATATCATATTGACAATGAAGGGACTAAAATAGATTGGCTAAAAGTAATAAATGAGTCATAATTTTTCATACAAAATAAAAATATGATAATCTAGGAAAACAAGACAAATGATATCAAATTTAAATTGAAGGTAAATACTTCTTATGGAATTATTAGGCTTTACAAATGAAAAGTATTCAAGAAATTGTTAAATAAACAATTTAAGAAATTGGTAAATAAATTAGAAATAAGATGAGAAAGTTGAGAAGGGAGGTGCTTATAAATAGTACCTCAATAAATATTTATGGAAGAGAATTACTAATTATGCTTAGCCATGTAAAGAAAAATTGAATAAGTGATGATAAGCAGTTGGGTGTCTGATCTAGTAAGTGCCAACTATGGGGGTAAGGAATTAGTTTACAGAAGGAGAGAACTAAGAAAATTTTCTAAAAATAAGAACTTCAAGAAATTAACATACTTCTTCAAGAACTACTTCATAATTCTCTTTCCTATGGAATACGAAGAAAAAAGAAAGCTTCATGTTTTTTTCTGGCAAGGGGCAGAAAATTAACCAGAAGATTTATCTATCTAAAATAGGGTTGAATGGTATTAAGACTAAAACCATAAAGTAATGAAAATATACTCCAGGTAAGGGGTAGTAATAGGTCCCAAATCTAGGTGACAATAGTAAGAATGAGTGAAGGAATAAGAGCCAGAAAAACAGAAAATAATTTAAAGTAAAGAAGCACTTAAGAAAAACAGTATTGGTAAGAAGAGGTTAGCATTTCTGCTAACGTCTACTGTTTTCCTTCTCTGCTTCCCTTCTGATTTCTTACTCTGGATGTTTTGCTGTCCCTTGCCTCCTCCGCTTGCCCAAGGTTTACCTTTAATTTATCTATTCACTTACCAACTCAACTCATTTATCAAGAGACAGTAATTGTGCTAAATCCTGGGAATAGTACCGGTGAACAAGATAGATGAGGTATTGAAAGGAGCTTAGGATAGAATGGAAAAAAAGTGAAGACAAAAAAATACCATACTGCAAATAGGCATGCAATAAGGTATGCAACCACAAGGCACAGTAGTTGAGATCTGAGAAGCGCTCAGATTTGAGAAGCGCCTCTTGGAGGAAATACAGGATAAGCAGAAGTTTTCCAGGGAAAGAGAAAAGAGAGTACTATTTGCAAATTGAAAGTGTCATTTGGCTGGAGCACTGAATTCAAGGTGGGAGTGGTAGAGGTAAAACAAGAGGTAAGCAGAAGCTAGACTGTAAACAATTTCAAGGATTTGGGACTCTGAGAACAGCAAGAAGCTATTAAAGAATGAATCACTACAGGAGTATGATAGGCTCAGATTTGCATTTGAGAAAGATGAAATCGGTTGCAGGGAGAGGAATAAAAGATAAACACTGTAAAGATTTCTGGTTTGGACAACTAGGTAGATACTGATGTCACTTCTTGAGCAGACTGGGATTATAAATTTAGTCATGCCGAGTATGAGATACTTGTAGAATATTCAAGAAGAGATCTACTAAAGTTTAGGGGGAAATACAGGTTTACTGAAGCTTTGTGAATGGGTGATCTTGCACATGCAGAATACAGAATGGGAATGTAAGGTCTAAGGGAGACTCTGAATACACTGATACTTAATGACTGGGCCCAAAGTAGGAGACTTCGGAGAAGCTGGAGAAAAAGGAAACAGATCTTTTAAAAGGAGAGAACAATACCAAGGATGATAATTGCTGACCTGCCTTCCTTTAGCCTTTCCCTTTTTCTTACACCCTGGAAATAGTTCTGTATGCACCCATTTTCTTAAAACTCAATTCTCCAGAGGTCGAGGTCAGATTTATAAGTTTATCTAAAATTAATGGTTCTAAAGGCTTACTTTCTTACCCCATTCAGTTTACACATTTTCACTGAAGTAGTAGCTTCTTTTTTGAGACAGTGCCCTAACTCTAAAGAATATTTATTAAAATAGTAACAGTAATATCTGTAGTACTAGCAGTAATAATAATACTAGCTAACATTTATTGAGTGACTGTCTACTGAACATTTCACAGTTCAATCCTCACAACAATTTATAAGGCAGATATTCTTATTATCCTCATTTTACAGATGAGAGAATGAAGGCAAGAGATACTGAGCACTTGCTAGTAAGTAGAGAAACCAAGATTTGAATATAAGTAGTTTAATACTCGGAGAAGGCAATGGCACCCCACTCCAGTACTCTTGCCTGGAAAATCCCATGGATGGAGGAGCCTGCTGGGCTGCAGTCCATGGGGTCCCGAAGAGTCGGACACGACTGAGCGACTTCACTTTCACTTTTCACTTTCACGCATTGGAGAAGGAAATGGCAACCCACTCCAGTGTTCTTGTCTGGAGAATCCCAGGGACGGGGAAGCCTGGTGGGCTGCCGTCTATGGGGTCACACACAGTTGGACACGACTGAAGCGACTTAGCTTAGCAGTTTAATACTAGAGTGTGTTTTCTTGTATAAAATGAGCCAGTGAGGACACATGTTTGAGATCTACAGATTTTTCATTGTATCTAAAAAAATATATATAGTATATACATATACTATATATATATGTAAAAGGCAACCACTTGCTCTGCTTATGTGTGTGCCTGAATTTGAGCAGCGTATCAATTTGGAGGGTTCAGGTTACGTCACAAATCATGCTTATTGAAATGTCTTTCATTACTTAAATTAGAATTAACATTTGGGACTTATAATACTTTAAATACGAAAGGGTTTTAATGGACTAGATTTAGCATTAGAGGAAATATTTATCAAACCAAACAGTAGTGGAATGGTGGACAGGTTTCTTACAAATATTTAAGATCACCATCATTAAAATGATGATGCATCATTAAAAAAGATGACCTATTATGTATGAATACTATGTATGCAATATCAACATACAGGCATGTGACCAAGAAAGAGATATAAGTGAGGTCATAGATAGAAAATAATTATAAAATAAAACAAAACAGAAATAAACCTAATTTCTGAAACTTTGGCCTGAAGTATTAAGATCAGTGAGAGAAACCCTAAAAATTGTAAAATTCAGTTGCTTAGAGTAAGACTAGGCAAACTTTTATGCATAAAGCAGAAAAAGCAAAGCCTCATAGAAAGTTAGGAGCTGCAGATAAACTAATATCTCTCAAAATTTTCATTTAATAGTTCTGGTAAGAATTTCAATGGGTGACATTGATCTCCTCTGCATCCCACGGAACCCTGTTCTATTATATAATTAATGTCTCCCATAAAATAGTAATGTCGTCAAGTAAGCGTGTCTGCAAGATAAAACTACTTTGAAAGTAAAAGCCTATTTGAAATCTGGCATGAATATGCTAGTCTTTGAGAACTGGCAAAACAATTTGGAAGAAAAGAGTTGCTTAAACAGGAGGGCAGTGGTGAGTCAGGTTCAAAATAGAGCTATGGGAAATCCCTTACTTCAGTAGTGACTCAACTGAATCATTATTCCAGTTTTTGCTACTGAAGTAGTAAAATCTCTTAATTCATTCAAAGAAGGAAGTCAGTTCTGTCTTTATAAAACTGAAACCCCGAAGCCTCTATTTTACTTGTTTTACAGTTTGTTCAGAGAAGAGTCTGCAGAAATTAGCATGGAATCTTTCACATAGTTAAACGAAGAAGGATGCCTTTTCATCAAATTAGGGTGCAGAAAAATCATTTTGCACTCTAGGGATATTTCTGCCTAGATAACTAATGTTGGCTACTAGAGTGAGAATAGAAACATGACCTTACTACGTACCACTGTTTTCATCAACATACCTTTACTAACCCAGACACTTCTTGAGCAGGGAGACAAAACTGCAAATAACTTTATTATTTAACCTAGGAATTTCCTGAAAGACCCATTAACTCTTAAATGGATAATACCAAAGACAGTTTAAACACTAAGACTCTTTTGAGCTCTCATGTGCAGATCCTTGCACTGGAGGCAGCCGGGGCACTGCTGTGGTGCAGAGCCCCTTCCCATGGAGTGAGGCATGCCGTGGGCACAGGGTTCATGCCTCCATTGCTGGCTGTGAGGTGGCCCACTACAGGACTAGTGGGTCAGGGCTGCCTGACCCTAAACCCTGGCTGGAAAAGCAGGTGGGAGGAAAACTGGGAAGGGGTGCCTGGAGTTTGGTACAACAGATCATATTAATCCTAAATTTGTCATTGACATGCTGCTTTCATTTTAAGGCAAGAAAATGAAATATATATTTGTGTGATTAAAAATTCTTCCAGAGATGAAACATACAAATTACTTTATTATTGGGAATGGAATCTCCATGAGATACTTATTAAAACATGCCATGGCCTACCTAGTTCACCGTGAAATGCAAAAATACCTGAGATATAAAAGTGAACTACACGTTAAGATACAAAGGAAGAAAGACTGAAAAATTTAATAGTGCCACAACTACTGAGGCAACACGCTCAACTCTCGATGCCTGAATGCTGGAGAGCCTGTGGTCTGCAACAAGTGAAGCCATTGCAGTGAGAAGCCCACACACCACAACTAGAGTAGCCCCCATTTGATGCAACTGGAAAAAGCCTGTGCAAAGTGACAAAGACCTAGCTCAGTCAAAAGTAAATAAGTAAATCCTAAAAAAAAAAAAAAAAATTTAGAAAGCAACACAACAAAAGAAAACTTAGCCATATCGAACTTTATCAAAATTAAAAACTTTTGTGCATCAAAGAACATTATAAAAGAAGTGAAGAGATAACCTAGAGAATGGGAGAAAATATTTGCAAATGATATGTAAGTTAAAGTCTAGTATCCAAAATATGGAAAGAACTCCTAGAACAAAAAGACAATCCACCTAATTAAAAATTGAACAAAGGACTTGAATGGATAGTTCTCCAAGGAAGATACAAAAATGGCCAAGAAGGGCATGCAAAGATGCTCCACATCATTGCTCATTAGGGAAGTGCAAGTCAAAACCAAAATGAGATACCACTTCACTCATAGTAGAATGGTTGAAATGAAAAAAAGAAAAAAGAAAGTAACAAGTTTTGGTAAGAATATGAAGAAACTGGAATCCCTGTACACTGCTGTTGAGAATGTACAAAAGTTCAGTCACTGTGAAAAATAGTTTGTCAGCTTCTCAGAAAGTTAAATATAAAATTAATATATGACCCAGCAATTCTACTTTTTAGGTATATACACCAAAGAACTGAAAACAGGTACTCAAAAACAAATATAGGCACAGGCAAGTTCAAAGCAGCACTAGTCACAATAGCCAAAAGGTGGAAACACAAATCGTCTAAAACTGATCAATGCATAAACAAAACATGGTATAAATATACAATGGAATATTATGCAGCTATAACCAGGGATGAAATACTAATACATGTTATAACATGGAGGAATCTCCAAAACATTAAGCTAAGTAAAAGAAGCTAGATAAAAATGATTACATTTTACATTCATCTAGAACTTCACTTATCACTTTCATGTATTGGAGAAGGAAATGGCAACCCACTCCAATGTTCTTGCCTGGAGAATCCCAGGGACGGGGGAGCCTGGTGGGGTGCTGTCTATGGGGTCACACAGAGTTGGACATGACTGAAGTGACTTAGCAGCAACAGCAGAACTGTATGATTCCATTTATATGAAACATTCGGAATAGGCAAATCCTTAGAGACAAAAAGCAGACTGGTGGTTGTCAGTGGTTGGGGGATGGAGAGTAACTGCTTAAAGGGTATGGAGTTTCCCTATGGGGTGGTGAAAATGTTTTGCAGCTATACAGAAGTGGTGATTCCACATTATAAATTTACTAAGTACCACTGAATTATTCACTTTAAATGAATAATTTTATATTACATGAATTTCACCTCAATTAAAAAAAAAGGAAGGACACAGAGGATTGGCTTTGTGTAGACTTTGGAAGCCATGGTGATTTATTTGATGGTTTAGAAACCAGAGGAGCCTATCAATGAGAGAAATTTTGGACCCTGTATTCCTATGACATTTAGTTAAGACTGCATCTGAAACATTACCTAAAGACTTCATTCTTGGAATTGACGACACTTCATCTCTGACTCCAGTGGAATTTAAGCCATGAATGAAATGAAATGAACTTTTTTAGTCATTTCAGATTTGGAATGGCTTGTTTCTCTGAAAGAATATAGCTCTTTATCTCTATCTAGTTTGGTTAGGTTGTTATTAACATAACATCTGTGTCTTAGGTACTCATGCTGACTGACACCTGAAGATTGAGGCTAACTGACTGAATACATCAAAAATTCAATATGTTCAAATCACAACTGTAACATGTTTTTACTCCTATGGATTGCTGCAGGATTTCCTGGAGTTAGCACTGGCCCTTTTGCTCAACTTAAGCTTTGCTCAGTTTTGTTTTTTTATTCAAATTTTGCTTATATGCAAAACTATTCTGTAGAGTAAAAAGGCCAAAATTAAAGTAAAATAAAACAAAGCCACACACCATACACTGGAGAAGGAAATAGCAACCCACTTCAGTATTTTTGCTTGGAAAATCCCATGGACAGAGGAGCCCAGCAGGCTACAGTCCATGGGGTCACAAGAGTCGGACACGACTTAGTGACTAAACCACCATTACCACACACCATACACACAAAATCCTTGTCTTGCTGTGTCCACCAATCTTAACTCTTATATCATGAACTATACCCAATCCTAATCAAACTGTCACAATGAAAACCTCAACTTAAACCTCGCTTCCAAATATAAATATTTCAATGGTGAACCCACAGTGAGAAACTACTAATACTGTTAAGATAGATTTTTCCCTGGCTATAACAACCTCTTATTTGCAGGAAGCCAGCATTCAACCAACTTAGAGGGTACAGGGAGACCCAGGCAAGACAGACCCCTTCCCACCAAAGCCCAAGATCCTTGATTTGACAACAGCAAGCTCCTCTGAGACCCCTTAAGCCTTTGCTCTGGGGAATGGGAGTGTCTCTCTCTAATCATTACAGTGAGATAAGTGAGTCTCATATTAGACCAAACACTGATTTATTTTCTTTGAGCTCCCCAACTGCTAAGTTTATTTTGTCTTGTAGGAATAAGGAACCCATCTTATTACGAAGAACTTTACCATATATCTCTGTCTGTCCTTGTCATTTTCTGTTATACCTCTATAAGGGGAAAATTCGTGTGGAAAAATATGGGGGGTAGGCCCCAATAAGTCTATTTCACAAACTAGTTCTGGGAACCGAGAGGTTCAGGTTTATTTTCAAAGTGGTATCCTTTGAACAAGGATTACCTTATGCCTTGGGTTACCCATTTCCTTGGTCTTATTTTGTTAGTGAGAGTCTGGTTACAGAAGAGAGCTCCCCTTCAAACTTTTGATGCTCTAGAACTATAAATATGTCAGTTTGTAGTTGGACCATCTACTCATTAGGCTGGGGAGTCTGATGTAGGAGGTATCCAAGCAACATTTTGGATGGACTATTCACAGGTTCTCACTTTCCTTAGTCTAAACCTAAGTCTATGCCTCTTCCAGACCAGACTCCTACTCCTTACATGTATTTATGTTGTACCCCAAATCTTTGTACTTATCTGTAATCTCACCAAGGATAATTTGGAATTATAGTGGCCACTTTGGGGAAATTCTGTTATGGACAAAATTGTTTGATAGGTGCTGTAGGACAAAAAAGGAACAAAATTCCAAACATCTAGTAGCTGGATATTTTTGATTGGTGTCAGGAAACGTCCATAAGAAATTCAGCTTCCAAAATTGCTTCAAGAAATTTCTCAGTTAAGGCAAAATAAAAATAAGAAAAACTTAATATTTGTTTAGATTCTCCAAAAATCATGTCTTGAACCTAGTGGGTTTTATCTATTTGTCTTTAGCCATCATATATGCCTCCATTTACCTCTGCCCATCTCTCCCTCTGCTCCACTCCTCTTTCCTTTCGGCTGGTGAAAAACCTTCAAAACTCAGCTGCCTCTTAAAGTTTAACTTCCTTCAGAACAGAAAAAAATCCCTTGTGGTTGATTTTAAGCTCTCTTCTTCCTCTTGGCTGAGAGTCATCAACGACTTTCCAAAGCCTAGAAAGGGCACAGTGAATTTACAGAGCAATTTGGAATAATTTTAAGAACATACCCGGGGGTTCCAGATCTCTAACAGTTAGTTCATGTTTGTGGAAGCTTGAGATGCAAAAAACTCTGTGAGAAAAGCAGAATGGGAAGAATCTGAAGGTAACTCAGAAGAATCTGGGCTTCCCTGGTGGCTCAGATGGTAAAGAATCTGACTACAGTGTGGGAGACTTGGGTTCAATCCCGAGTTGGGAAGATCCCCTGGAGGAGGGCATGGCAACTTACTCCAGTATTCTTGCCTGGAGAATCCCCACGGATAGAGGAGCCTGGTGGGCTATAGTCCATGAGATCGCAAAGAGTTGGACATGACTAAGCAACTAAGCACAGCACAGAAGAATCTAAATTGTGTAGTAAACCAGAAGGGTTTAGAAAAACTATAGAAATTAGTCAAAGTCCTTTGGAGGAAAGGAGGCTATTCCCAAAGTCCTTCCTGAGAAAGTACACTGGGCTCTGAGTTAGTCTTACAAGCAAGGAAAGGATAACTCAGGAGACTTTAGGGACAGGCTGTTTAATAGTTTTAGACAGCACTCAGGAGTAGATGTTAAAGCAGATGTGACTCCTAAGTCTCTCCTAGATTTTTGTAAACAGTCTTAAGCAACATGGGGGATACAGTATACAAGCAAAAAATGATATGGGAAATAATTCCTTTGCTAGAGCTCAAGCACCTTGCTGAATATTTTGAGTCTTAGAATAAAAACAAAATAAAACTCATAAATAAATTGCTAGTGCTACAGACAAAACAACTAGATGTTCCTACCAGGGTCAGTAAATCTCAAAAGAGGGAATCTCTTGATAAAGACACTTATCAATACTATATAAAAAAGGACATCAAAAATGAACTGTCTTGTGTTAGCTAACTGTCTTGTCTTTTAGCTAAGAAGCTAAAAGGAAAAAAAAATAAAGTGAGTTTTGAAGATTTTTTCTTTTATCCTTAAATTTCCAGGGAAAAATTTATATAAATATTAAAGGACAACCTTGCCAAAAAGTTTTTTTAATTGATATAGAGGCATACACTATTAGTCTTTCTTTTTTTTTGAAAAGAACAATTTAAAATTTATTTATGTATTTATTTTTGGCTGTGCTGGGTTTTCACTGCTGTACAGGCTTTCTCTGGTTGCAGAGAGCAGGGACTACTCTCTAGTTGCAGTGTGCAGGCTTCTCATTGAGGTGGCTTCCGTTGCTGGGGAGCACAGGTTCTAGGACATGTGGGCTTCAGCAGGTGCTTGCACATGGGCTCAATAGTTGTGGTTCCTGGGCTCTACAGCGTTTTGGTGCACAGGATTAGTCTCCGTGGCATGTGAAATCTTCCTGGATCAGATTCAAACCCATGTCTCCTGCACTGGCAGGCAGATTCTTTACCACTGAGCCACCAGGAAAGCCCCCACTATTAATCTTAAAAATCTCTCCCTTCAGGTAAAAAACACTCTGAAAAAAATTCAGAATGTTTCACAAACACTCCTTTTGTTAGTTCTACTTCATTCATAACTGTTACCTTTGGACATTAAACAAAAGAACAATCTTTCTTCTTCTGAGATATCCTACCTGCTAGCTTGCTAGGCAGCCTGTACTGTATAAATGGAATTGTTAGATTAAATACTTTCCTGATGGTTTCTTTCCTGAAGTCCCAAAGGACTCCCTTATTTGCAAAGAGATAATGGCTAATGGGAAATTGATTTACCAGTATTTTTGTGCTTAAGTTGACCCTAAAATGAAGATCTAGAGGAGATCCCAGGCTTTTTCATTCTGTGAGCAAAAATTTGATGAAAATAGGGAGGATTACTGGGGCTGAAGCTATTAATGTTCAAAATAAACCACTGAAACCTATACCCTAAAGTGTAAAATACTCTCTTGAACCAGAAGCTCAGTTCAGTTCAGTCGCTCAGTTGTGTCCGACTCATTGCGACCCCATGAATTGCAGCACGCCAGGCCTCCCTGTCTACCACCAACTCCCAGAGTTCACCCAAACTCATGTCCATCGAGTCGGTGATGCCATCCAGCCATCTCATCTTCTGTCGTCCCCTTCTCCTCCTGCCCCCAATCCCTCCCAGCATCAGAGTCTTTTCCAATGAGTCAACTCTTCACATGAGGTGGCCAAAGTACTGGAGTTTCAGCTTTAGCATCAGTCCTTTCAAAGAACATCCAGGGCTGATCTCCTTCAGAATGGACTGGTTGGATCTCCTTGCAGTCCAAGGGACTCTCAAGAGTTTTCTCCAACACCACAGTTCAAAAGCATCAATTCTTTGGCACTCAGCTTTCTTCACAGTCCAACTCTCACATCCATACATGACCACAGGAAAAACCATAGCCTTGACTAGACGGACCTTTGTTGGCAAAGTAATGTCTCTGCTTTTGAATATGC